>NC_137820.1:46736760-47009260 GCF_963921795.1 Nannobrachium achirus
CTAACAAGCAGGGCAGGATTAACCCTTCATGGTGCCCTGGTGCTTGGACCTGGTTTGGTGCCCCCCCCCCCCCGTGCGCTGGCGACCTGCGGTAGCCGTTGGCGCAGACACACACGGCCGCTTAGACATAGATAGGAACAGAGAAAGTCATTATGAGGGACACACACACACACACACACGCACACACACACACACACACACACACACACACACACACACACACACACACACGCACCACTGCTCACTTCAAACTTGGTTTGATTTTTTTCCCCCCTAATCGTGTGGTCTCAGTTGTTATATGAGATACATAAAGGTTTCCTGTGCAAATAAGCCGAAAAGCTTACTAGGATATCCTTTTAGTTGACCTTGTACCAGTGAACTTTGAAACCTTTTCCTATGCAAACTTATAGTCTTCAATCAATCAAACCAACCAGTTATTTTAGAGTTGTGCATACTACTAGTATCCACCAAACGTTTCCTCAAAACTCTTAAGTGTAACCACTAACCAGTCATTACAGACAGCAACGTTAGCTTAGCTTAGCTTAGCTCATGTGAATATTTTGTGTTTACAGTGAGAAACACTACAAACACTAATACCGGTAATGTAATTTCCTCTTCAAAGCACTTAAAACACAGACTGCAGGGCATAGCATGAACCATTATGTATTCTCCACATATTTACCTGAAACAGGGAGAAGAGTGTATGGAACAACACAGATGTCTTCTCTCATTCAAAGGTCTGTAGCATAGCAGACTCCATCTCAGAGTAGGTCATTACAGGCATTACTAGCCGATTGTCTTCACTATAGAAATACTATGAAATACAATGAATCAACTAGGGGAAAAGAAGGGAAGAAGGGGGGCACTGAAAACCACTCCTACACACACAAACAAACCTCCTCGCTAATGGGGAGGAGAAAAAAAAACGTTGTGGGGAAAAAAGCATGCTTGAGCCTTGAGGATGGTGCCCCCTTGTGGTTTGATGCCCCGTGCTGCAGCACCTTCAGCCTCTGCATAAGTCCGGCCATGCTAATAAGGCTGGTCATTGGTTGTGTGCACAGAAACAACAGAACTAACAAGACTGGTCATTGGTTGTGTTGCACAGAAACAACAGAACTAACAAGACTGGTCATTGGTTGTGTGCACAGAAACAACAGAACTAACAAGACTGGTCATTGGTTGTGTGCACAGAAACAACAGAACTAACAAGGCTGGTCATTGGTTGTGTGCACAGAAACAACAGAACTAACAAGGCTGGTCATTGGTTGTGTTGCACAGAAACAACAGAACTAACAAGGCTGGTCATTGGTTGTGTTGCACAGAAACAACAGAACTAACAAGGCTGGTCATTGGTTGTGTGCACAGGAACAACAGAACTAACAAGGCTGGTCATTGGTTGTGTTGCACAGAAACAACAGAACTAACAAGGCTGGTCATTGGTTGTGTTGCACAGAAACAACAGAACTAACAAGGCTGGTCATTGGTTGTGTTGCACAGAAACAACAGAACTAACAAGGCTGGTCATTGGTTGTGTGCACAGGAACAACAGAACTAACAAGGCTGGTCATTGGTTGTGTGCACAGAAACAACAGAACTAACAAGGCTGGTCATTGGTTGTGTTGCACAGAAACAACAGAACTAACAAGGCTGGTCATTGGTTGTGTTGCACAGAAACAACAGAACTAACAAGGCTGGTCATTGGTTGTGTGCACAGAAACAACAGAACTAACAAGGCTGGTCATTGGTTGTGTTGCACAGAAACAACAGGCGGCGCACCAGGAGGAGAGGAGGAGGCGGGAGCGGGAGTGGGAGGTGAGGGACCGGACGCTGGCCGAGAGGGAGGACAAGCTGACGGAGGAGGAGCGGGAGGCGGCCAGGAGGCGCAGGGAGGTGGAGGAGGACGGAGGGGAGCTCCAGCGGAGGAAGGAGGAGCTCCAGAAGGACCTGGAGAGACTCAGGGACTCGCAGAGGAGGCTGGAGAGAGACAAGGAGGCCCTGAGGAGAGACACGGAGAGGATGGAGGCTCTGAGGAGAGAGACGGAGAGAATGGAGGCCATGAGGAGAGAGGAGGTGAGGGAGACTGGGCGTGCGTGTGTGTGTGTGTGTGTGTGTGTGTGTGTGTGTGTGTGTGTGTGTGTGTGTGTGTGTGTGTGTGTGTGTGTGTGTGTGTGTGTGTGTGTGTGTGTGTGTGTGTGTGTGTGGCTTTCATACGATAACAAGAACTGAATAGATAAAAGTAACACTATTAAACACATTGACCTGCTACTTTTGCTAATCTTGAATTTGACTCCTGACAAGTAACAGTTTTTGGACATAATACCTTACTTTATTTGTTTATTTAGACAGGATAATGCATTTTTAATGAACATTACATGAAGCACTGATAATACACCGGATTTAGCAAAGATGCTAATTTTCGTCCGCAGTCCCGCATATGAGGTTTCCACCCGACATAGACAAGATGTAATGCTCACATTGTGTGTGCGTGTGTGTGTGTGTGTGTGCGTGTGCGTGTGTGTGTCTGTGTGTGCCTCCAGTCGGGGAAGCTGCAGAGGTACCAGCGGACTCCTTCCACCACCTCTGAAGACTCCCTGAGGTTCCACAGCTCTGGTTCTCTGGACCTGGAGCCCAGAGACACGTCATCAGAACACGTTCCAGAGGTAAGGCTATGATGTCAAAGACCCCCAAGTTAATTTAATGAAGGAAGCGCTGGAGCAACTCGGACGATTGGACGATTTTCGTGTACAAAGATGTAATCTGACATTGAAACATTGTTTTCTTTATTTTTTTTTCTATGCTTTGCACACTTCTTTATTCCATACTATGTCTCTTCTCCTGAGATGCACAGATCAGCCTGTGGTGCGGTGGAATATCTATTTTTTCAGACCAGGATTACTGCATGTTTTTTGTGAGGGTATGTAGCAACAGGGTACCAACCCTAGGCAACACGGGGAGAACATGCAAATTCCACACAGAAAGGCCCTTTTGCCAACCCCACCTTTGCAATCCTTTTTTTATTCAGTTATATGTCTTTGCTCCTGAGATATACCAGATCATCAGCCTGATTTCGGCTTGAGGCTTGGCGGAAAACTCTTTAACCACCCATATTAACATTGTTAAAATTAACGCCCTACTTGATAGCGTCACTGTTCCTTCCACGCGCTACGTCCAGCCGGGGAAACTCCCACCTGTCAGGTGAAAAGAAGCAGCTTGGACTCCTCATGCGTAGCAGGAAGCATGTGGTCAGTCCGTTGCTCTCCCCAGGTTGGCAGATGGAGTGTAGCACCCATTAGACAATTGGCACCGGGTGAAACAAATTTGGTTACAAAAGTGGGATACATTTTATTTTGAAGAACCACTGACTTGGGTGGTGGTGCTGTTGTTGTATTGTAGGTGGAGCTGCTATCGTCTTCCGCTCCGACCAAAGAACCGTTCCTTCGCATCGGATCCAAGAGGCTCTCCAAGAACTTCTTCTCGTCCTCCAAGCCTCATGGTGGCGATAAGGAGAAGGAGAGCCAGCTGCCCTCCAGGCTGCTGCAGCTCACCAAGGCCAAAGACAAGAAGGACAAGAAGAAGAAGAAGGGGAAGGGTGGAGACACAGGTACAGTACGGCATATAGATACATCCAGTAGATATCATTTACAATTTAGGCATTTCAGTCAGACAACGCTTGGATTAAATACAAAATATTTATTGAGCATAATATAAAGAGCATAAATATTTCGCATATTTGCGAGGCGTTGTGAGCTTGTAGATCGACTATTTTCGGCAAAGAGGTTTGGTGTAGAGGGAGAAAAAAGGGCACTCTAATTACAGTGAAAGGCCAAGTTTATTAGGCCCAAGTATTGACGGCTCAAGTGTTTAAATATCTGAAAACACAAATTGACATGAATCCAAAATACACTGATGATTGTGCTGTCAAACGATGAAACTATATGGAATCTATGAACACGTTGTGGGGGTCCCTGCTTCATCTCTCTTTCAACTAAGGGGTCCTTGGCCTGAAAACGTTGAAGACCCCTGCGTTATAGGAAGCCAGGGCAAAAAATGAGCCTGGCATCTGTCTACATAAAATGCTATCTCCAAATTACATTTTAGCCTTTACATGAACCTGCAAGGTCATCAAGGCTAGGGAAAGTGCTACGGGCTACGGCACCTTTATTGATCCTGCGGGGGTGAATTCAGGCACCAGAGACAGCAGATAAGCCTATAGTATGACATCAGCACAAACCACAGCTCAGGTTACAGATGACACCAGAGTGGATGCTACTCTGAACAGTACATCCTGAAGCAGTGATGAGATGACAGTTTGAGTGTTGTTCTTATTTCATCAGGTTCAGAATAAACAGAGACGCCTCTGTATCAACTCTTCAGCTCGACCAAAAGTGTCATATTATTAGTGACACATGGGAAGTGAACCTAGCATTACGTTGTGGCATCTTAACAACAATGATGTTGAGAGAAACATGTCCTGCAGTGATCCCTGAAAGAGTTTGATCTGACCACCATGTTGGTGCCATGAAAACAATCAATAGTGTGAATCCAGACCGATGTTGTGTGTTGTTGTTGTGTGGTCTCTCTCCAGAAGGCAAGGCCACGGTGACGGCAGACGCTCAGAGCGACGGAGACATCTTCTGCTGATGCTGACACTGGACCACGTCCACGCTGGACCACGTCCACGCTGGACCACGTCCACGGAGACCATCTCGTCTGGACTCGGAAGGGACGGTCCTCTCTGGCAGACAGACAGTCTGGGAGACAGACAGACCAGGACCTGGTGGTCATAAAAAACACACTTGCGGTAGATCCGCACACACAAAAAAACTAAACCAAAAACAAAAAAAGGAATGCTTTAACAAACAACCCCCCTCCCCAGGATGACAGGATTACATTTCTCATGTGTCATTTTTAGGGGGCGTCAAAGTAAAGCCAGGAGGACTTATAGACTCTGTTGATGCTTCCATTGTGCCTTGCATTGCGGTCTGGGCTGCAGCGCTTTCATACCTTGAGGCTACGAGGTTATGAAGAAATGCTCCAGTACAGTAAGACCATGATCAGAGAGAAAGAACATTATCACGCAACAGGAAAAGAGAGAGTGAAATATTCCTGTCTTTATCCCAACTAGATTTCTTTTCTTTTCTTTTTTCTTTTTTCTTTTTGGATCTTCCAGCCGACTGTGAAGAGATTTTAAGTGACCTTTTGTTTTATATTATTTTGGGGGACTTCCTTGTCCTTTCTCCTGGTGTGAGGACCGGCACACATCTCTCTCCTCCTCTCCAGGCTTTAAAGAGTGTAGCAGATGGAAGCTTTAAAGCATGAAGCAATAATAACCCAGTGGTCTGTTTTCTTTTCTGTTTTTTTTTTTTTTTTTGTCATGTCGCTGATTCTAACATTTAATGTTCCTTCCTGGTGCTGACTGGTGGTCACATGACCGTAGTACAGGTACCAGTATGTTTAAATGCAGTGGTTCTCAACAGTGGTCCCAGCGGGTCCCCAACATGAATGACTTAATATAGCGTGACAAATCAATGGAATCACGACACGTGAACCTTAATTTATACTGGGGATTTACGTAAATAGCAGATCTACAAGCTCACAGCGCACCATGTATCGAGGATTGGGAAAACGTTTGAAAATGGAATATTCTCTATTGGGGGGTCCCTGGCACAAAACAGGTCTTCAGATGGGGGTCCACGGAGAACCACTGTTTTAATCATCTTGGGTCTCACAAGAACGACATGTTTTGACTTGTGAAGCTGTTTTAAATTATTTAAAAGAAAAGCCCCCCCTTTAGTAAATTCAGCTTTTATTTCAGAGGAACACAATAGATTTGTATCCAGGCAGGATTTGCTTTCGTTCTATGCAGGTTCACCAGGATCTCTATAAAGATGGGGTTTAAGCAAAAACCCCCCCGAGGCAGTTGAGTCAAGCCAGTATTTACAGCTTATCTCCCACAGTGGTCAGTCCCCTCCACACAATAAGTTTAGACCAGTTAGTAGAGCCATTAGGATGGACCTCTGTGTTGTTTATCAGTGCAGCCATTGGGGGCCCATTTGAACCACACACACAGTCACAGCCCCAGACATGACTAATCGATGACGAGTCGGTGTCACCAGAGAGGCCTGGCCAGAGAGACAAAGGTTCTCTCTGTGTGAAGTGGTGGAAACAGCGAGGAAGAGGGTAGGCTTGAAAAACAACTGTATCTTGTTCTTAATAACTTTATTATGAACGACTCCCAGACAGTTGCGCTGGCGTCTACAGTACCCAGAAGCATCGGGTTGGATTTCCTACATAATTGGCATGAATCCTCGACTCATATCGGCGCTGTCGTTAAAAGTCGTTAAAGGAATTGAAGATTCCTTGTGATCGTTGATCCATTGAAACTGGACGGTCTGGAACAAACTGAAGGCCCTGTGCTGACTTTTGACTCGAGTGTTACTGATCCCTTTTTGTCAGTGGTACAACTAGAGCAGTGTTTCTCAAACTTTCACATTTCATGGGCTCCCCTTAACTCTGACAGTGTACAAATGGAACCAAATGAACCCGTTAGGTTCCATTTTTACCTGGAATCCACTTTGAGAACCACTGAACTAGAGTAACTAGAGTCTGTGGTTGCTTTTTTTGGGACGGTCACTGCTGGGAACGTCCCCCCCCTGTATCCATATTTGAGACTGTGGATTGGATACTGGAGTCATCACAGGTGAAAACAGTACATCCATTTTTCCAGAAGCCACTTATGTCCAAAACCGAATCAAAGCCACTCAATTTCCCTCCCTCTCTTCTCAGACGGAGGAGTTTTTAACGTAGATAAATACCTGTACCACTATTGTTTAATATCTGGAGATTCTGTTGTACTCACTAACTATAGCATCCCTCGCTAACTATACCCGATTCCATTTGTACTCTATGGTTTGTTGACCCATTTAGACCTGTCACACCTAGATGTTGTTACACAGTACCTTTCAACCTGGGAAGGCTGACGTGACATTTTCAGTTGTTGCTATATGTCACTGTTGTTGGGCAGAAACTCACAGTATCTCCATGTTCTAACTTTTTGGCGTGTTTTCGTAAATTAACGCCCTACTTGATCACACTACGGCAGTGTTTCTCAAACTTTCACTTTTCACGGTCTCCCCTTAACTCTGACAGTGTACACATGGAACCAAATGGACCCGTTAGGGTCCTACGGCATCACACAAAAGCATCAAAAGTAGCAGATCCACAAGTTCGAAACACAACTTACATTTTTTTATTTGAGTTCTGAAAAGTAACCGTCTTGGACATACTGTATGAGGTTTCCACTCGACAGGCGATATATTTTTATATTTTTGATCAATTTTTTACAATGGGCTCCAGGTCTAAGTGGGTTAAATATGTACAATGTTGTGCTTTGAATGGACGGACCGTGCATCCTTGAATCAGTCAGTCGGTGTAATTCGATAGGCTTCTGTTCTGCTTATCACTGCCATCATCATATACGAGAGTCAGTGTTGACAATCACTGCAATACAACAGCATTCTGTTTGTCCGTCACTGTAGTGCAATAAGACCAAGGCTATAGAGAGTTTTCTTTTTTCCTAATGAGCACTTTAGATATATAGATGTTTGAAGTATATATTTGTAGTAATATTTGTAAGGAAGTATGGTATACTTCCAGCTTTAAAAAAAACCCAGACAATCTCGTGCTTTTACCTTCAAAATAAATGTGTAAAAGGTTTTTTAGAAAGAAAAAAGGTTAAGTGTCGTGTTTGTGTGTGGTTTAGTTGACTTTTAATTTGAATAAAATGTCACAATAATAGATCAGGGGATTCTACACTTTTGGATTTGAGAGAAATCCTGAATAATGGAACGGAAAGTGGTTTGATGATCCATGCATCAACTTATATTCTTTCTTTATATAGTTCTCTATAGTTTTGTTGATGAAAATATGCATTGCTTTTCTGCAATGTTGTAGTACCAAATTATTGATTTTCTCCTGCGGTTCCTTCTAGTGTTGATAAAATACGCTCTCTCACACACACACGCACACACACACACACACACACACACACACACACACACACACACACACACACACACACACACACACACACACACGCTTGTATTACTGTACTTGTGAAGACATCAATGGGATGGCGCTTCTAGACATGAGGGTCCACCAGGAACCCCCCTCAAGGAACCCCGGGTGTCCCTGGACCCCACTTTGAGAACCACTGAAACATAGTGTTGGTTACTGCAGTGTTTCTCAAACTTTTACATTTCAAGGTCTCCCCTTAACTCTGACACTGTCAGAGTTACAGACTTGTATGGGTCCATTTAGACCCCCCCCCCCCCCAATGGAACCCACAGATTCCATGGAATCCACTTTGAGAAACACTGGGTTACAATTCATGGGTTGCATTTGTAGTCCTAAACGGCCATGTTGAGGTACTTTTAGAACTACATAGAACTAATGTTCTACGCCAATCATGTTGGTCCTCTACATGGCCGGTGTAGGACTACAAATGCAACCCATGAATACCACTGAATGTCCCATTTCATGGTGGAAAATACACAAGTCTGAATTCACACAATTGAAAATAATTTGTGATTAGTTTTCCTATTAAATTATGCAATATCAATGTTACATATAATGAATTATGCTGCCACGTGGCAATTTTTACAGACAATCAGTGAGACTGAGAATCACGTCTGCAGTCTTGCTACTGAGTATAGCTCTGCCAAAACAATCACAATTGTATTTTGTTCATCTTTGTTCACTGTTGAGTTGTCCTTACACTTTTCACCCCCTGGGGGGCACTGTGGCAGTGATTATAATTTGACATCTCCTACTACTGAGTGCCACCAAATGTCACAGACTACAACCACACAAACAGATGCTTTGACCACCTGTATAAAGGAATTGCATGAATAGCCTTGTGTTAGGAATGCATTTGCTCCACTTTTCATTAACTTTGTTGGGTTAATTTATTGAAAGCGTAAAAAAAAAAGAGAAAACATAATTGGAAAATACTTTTTATGCTCGCTTGTTATTTGAAATGTTATTATTTCTTTATAATTATTTTGCCTAGCCTTGATTCAAGCACACAGACATTGCATATTGACTCATGTCAGTATGCATCCAATTGTCTGCTGCCATCTGTCTCCCACCTTTTAGTTATTATTCATAAATGTATTCAACTGCTGCCACAACACAGGAACACATGCACTTCTCAATCTTTGATGGAAAAAAAAAAACGCCCTTGTCAATGTCAACGTGTAAAACATTTCACCCTGCATGTCTGTTTCCTCAGAGGACTTGTACTGTTCCGTGTGACTCACTACCAAAGAGCACATGTTCTGATGTTTAGTTACAGAACCCAGCCAACACTAGCCTCTTCTGTTCTGTTGTGCCTTCATTCACATAGAGACCTTTTGACCACTTCAAGCCTGTATAGCGTCGTTTGGAAACCTTGTATGTCCAAAGTCTTCATTTTATCGCTATGCGAGGCGTTGTGTGCTTGTAGATGTGCTATTTTCATGACTTTTGTATGATGAAGTAGGGCTTTAATTTACTACAAAACTAAATTTGAAACTTGAAGATACAAGGTTTCTGCCGGACAGTGACAATATGCTACTTAGTTCAGTGGTTCTCAACCTGTGATTTAGGGCCGGGGGGGGGGGGGGGGGCAGATAACAGTGAAGTGACAATTTAAGAATTTAAAGGGACTTTTCAGACCTTTTTAATATGTCAAAAGAAAGAAAAAGAAAAAACATTTACTGCATCAAAAGTAATCAATAAACTATACTATAAAACTGGTCAAACATTGGCCAAATTGTCAAATAATTTAAGAAAGAGGCAAACATTGTGAAAAAAAAAATCTAGATATGCTTGTAGATCTGCTATTTTCACAACATTTATCCGAGTCAAACTAAATGTAATGCCTCAACTCCAAGTGGGGGTCCCTAGTTTTTTTGGTGGGGGGTGGCCTGAAAAGGTTGAAAACCACTGACTGCTCTACACCAAAATAGCCGATCTACAAGCTCACAGCACATGTGGTTTACAGGTGTAAAAGAAGTGGGCGAGATTCTTTTTTGTTCTCACATCGTATAGGTGTGGTTATGGCAGTCCTTCAAATGAAATAAATACAACAACCCAATGCCAAGGATCAAAAATCAACAAACTTTTTTTTAATTCTTTCCTTCTTTATAATCATTTTATTTTTGTAATATCTATAATTCTGTGGTTGAATCATAAAGTGACAAACCAAATATCCTGTGTGCTGAAAGCATCACCTCTGGGAGGGGGTGTAATGCACTCATCAGCAAGAATTGTGTTCCCATTAAAAAGATGCACTAGAAGAATTACTAAACTATTAACAGTTGCTTTGAGAGATCATTATTACTAGACCTTACAGTTTTGCACTGTATGCCAGAGCTTTTTACAATGTTATTTGTACTTAAAAAAGAACAAAGAAGGTACAACGTTTTATTTTTATTTTCATGTACAAAGAAAAGAGAAAAAAGGGCAAAGCAAACAAAATGATGTAAATAATGTTCTGTGTACAAATTTTGAATTTTCAAAAATGTTTGATGACTGTGGATTTTGTTCTTCTCGTGGGATGATCCGTGATTGTTTTTATAAATAAATAATAATGCTTTATTTATCTGTACTCTGCCTGTTTTGGAGGCATAATCTATTAGACATGTACATTAATTCTTCCTCTTCAATAAATAACTATGGCTGTTGAACCGTTTGTCTATATGTGAAACTTTTATTTTCTGATCTAGTCAAAGCCTGTCTCTTAAGGATTGCTGTAGCCTACATAAGCGGTTCTCAAAGTGGGGTCCATGGACCCTCAGGGTTCTTTGAGAGGTTCCAAATGTACCTTGTATACAGGTCTGTAACTCTGAGAGTGCACAAATTAGTTAAGGGGGTCTTATTTCAGCGTGTGCAGCGCTCTGGGGGGCAATTAATAGTCTTGCTAAGGACACACATGGATACATTATTGCTGGCCTGGAATCAAACCTGGCAGGGACTTGCAGAGAATGTTATAGGGGCAGGGGCTGAAATTTCTAAAAAGGGAAAATATCGAAAATAGCAGACCTCCAAGCTCACAACACGTCGCAGCATGAAGCGGTGTGAGCTTGGTGGACGGCTATTCATAGGTTGCATTTGTAGTCCTAAAAGGCCATGTTGAGGACCAACACGGTTTTTCAATTTGTCTAATTGGCATAGAACTAATGTTCTACGCCAATCAGAACACCTGTGTTGGTCCTCAACATGGCTGGTGTAGGACTACAAATGCAACCCATGAATCTTTGGTGCTTGATACCACACTGACTTGGATACTGACATAAGATGCTGAATTCAAGTTCAGGAGAGTTTGGACAAGGCAATTATCTTGAATGCTGCCTTCAGGTATGGCATGGAAAGAGGGCATTTGCATTTCTTTCACGATATTAAAAACTGCATTCATGGACTGGAGAGGGCAGTTATACAGACGGGTAAAAGGGCAGGGGCTCAATATCTATGTGCACGTGCCTGGAACCTGGGACAACCAGGGCCTCTGGCTGCCCAGACGGGCTCACTAACCACTCTATTGATCCACACACTGATATTGCTATACTGCATATCAGTTCTTCATTATAAGTAAAACCTCAACTGCTACATGCAGCTTAAAGAGACGATGAGCAACCCTTCTCTATCTTCTTATTTACACTTCCTCGTACGACGGAGCCGCAAATAGCAGCTCTACAAGCTCACAACGGGACGCGGGCGCTTCTTGGTGTGATCTGGTAGAGCTGCTATTTCCGGCGCGCGACTGACTCGTACCATCATGTACAAATCAGGCATAACCTCAGTGGGTATGAGTCATGATATCAGTTTACACACTCATCATTGGTGTGCTAATCTCAGTGGACTACTCTGTGTCATGGTTCTGTGTATCATCACTGTCGGGTAGAAACCTTGTATTGTCCAGAAGCCTTACATTTCAGGAAAATGAAATCCAATGGATCCAATCTGTAGTTGTTAGTCTCAAACACTCGTTCATACGTTTCATTGGTTCAGTAGGCTATTCAGAAAACCCACAGAAACACTTACATTTTTTTCAAATCTAGCATAGCAGCAGATCTACAAGCTCACAACGCATGGAATATGCAGATATGTGGTTTTGTTTCTGCCCTATGGTTAAGTCAGTAATAGATGCAGGGCTGGATTTGTGTTTCTATGCAGGCTGGTCTGTTCACTGTGTACAATGAGGTCAGAATGCAGGCCTCCATGAATCCTTCAATAGATTCTCTATTGACACTTCTTAGAGCATAGAATGTTGGCATTTAAGTGCTTCTCATTATGGATTATTGTTAAAGTAATGTATCCTCTCCTCTCTTGAATCTCTTCTCTTCTCTCCACCTCTCCTCCCTTAATCTCTTCTCTTCTCTTCTCTTCTCTTCTCTTCTCTTCTCTTCTCTTCTCTTCTCTTCTCTGCTTGGTGATGAATGTGAATGGGTGGAGTCGTAAATAAAGTAATCTTCATCCATCACACACAGAGGAGGTCTTTCTCTCCCTGGGGTTGTAGTAATGAGGCAATGCTCAAGGCTCATCATTTACCCCCTTTCAACATGCTCCTGTGCACGTGCGCGCGCACACACACACACACACACACACACACACACACACACACACACACACACACTGACCCTGTCTTTCTCTTACACTAGCTGTCAATGCTTTTGTTTTTGCAATCTCACTTTCAACCACGCATGACACGCACGCACACACATGCGCGCTATACTGTACAGTAGCCTACAGGTTTCTTGGTCATACGTGTGTAAATCCTATTTCGTTTTAATTTCTGACTCATCATCAAGCCCATTCATTTCCCCTGGATGTAATTTTCTCTCAATTCCGTGCAGAGTGCTTTATTGGCATGAAGGTTAATAATTATAGCAGAATTGCCAAATCCTCCCCCCCTCCTCTGTTTCTCTCTTTCTCTTCCCCTCTCCCTTCATGTTAATTGATCCAGTACAGTGCTGATGAAGCTTCTTTCATAGAGTGCTGTCCATTAGAAGGTATATCATAGCCATGGAGTTAAAAGCAGTGGTGTAAAAAGTAGGCCTACATATTTTTTTGTATCAATACTGCTTTGCAGAAAGTAACATTTTTAATTTACTTGAGTAAAAGTACAATTATTGGTATCAAAAGTACAGTTTACAGTTTAGGCATTTAGCAGATGCTTTTAATCCAAAGCGATTTACAATAAGCAGATGAAAACATCACAATAATAAACAAGATTATATGTCAGTACATCAACAGCAATATAACAAATGCATAGGAATATCTATCTAGAAAAAACACCAATATAATCCGTAAAGAAAAAAAAGGTTTCTAAAAAAACCTAAAAACAAATGCTAACTAGCTTCATGTATGGTCATTGATTTTTTCAGTAGTGCTAAGGGTTTAGGTGGAGTCTGAAAAGGTGAGTCTTCAGTCCAGTAAAGTAATTAAAGAAAGTACCAAAAGTAGAAAGTACTTATGCAGAATGTTCCGTTTCACAAGGTATGGAATAGATTTTTTTTAATCTTTTGAAAATCGCAGATCTATAGGCCTATAAGCTCACTGCGTCGCATCGTGACAAATATCCAAAGTTGAAATAGCACTGAAATAGTGATTAATGTATGTTTTGTAATAATTCAAATCAGCAAAGTAACTATAGTTCATATCATTGTAATGTATAATACGTTATTTGAATCTGAGATGTAAGTACTAGTAAGACGCCTCAGGGCGACATGCGACCTCGCCCGCGCCAATTCTTGGCCATCTGGCCAGTGATGTATATCGGACCAGTTGCACCAAACCCCTGCATGCTAATCAACAATGTGATGTCAGAACATGCCCATATATGGCCATTTTTGGGCATGAAACGGACAAGGACGTAATAATTTGCAAGTGTGACTCGTGATGACATCAGCGATCTCCATATGCATATGGGCATAAAAGGGACATCAAGCCAGAGCGTGATGTCAGAGCGACAAACCCATACTGTTAAGAGTGGTTCCCCTGACATCATCAGAGCATGATGTCAGAGCGACAAACCCATAGAACCACAGTGTCAGGCGTGACAGAGATACACAGACAAGCTGTGACCGTTTTCATAGTAAACGGTCGCAATTGGTTAAAAGGTGCATGCAGCACGTTGTATTGCTGCTCATGGTAGCAAAACTGTATGCTCATTGTACTGTGTGCAGCAGAGTCAGTGTGAATTATTATAGCAATCCTTAGATTTCATCTTGACGTGACAGCTTCTATACACTAACTCTCATTTTGATGCATTTTAGTCTCCTTAATTCAAATAATAATATAAAAGAAAAAAGAAAACATCAGCAGTTTCTTCAACCCTGAAAAGCACATATAGGATCATCTTGATAGAAAAGGAAACATTGCATCCGCCAACAGCTACTCCCAAATATGATTAAAGAAGCAGTGTGGTGATGCATGACATGTCCTTTTAGATTAGACAATACATAGACAACATTATATTCCTACATTAGATTGGTCTTTGGTGCTGAGTTGCAGCTTTCCATTGTTTTCTACTTCCCAGCATGGTCTGATGCTCGTGGCGTGCCCCTGTGTCGTGTGGCATTATAGAATGAGACTTGCAGGACACTGCCAAAGACACCAAGACTAAGAGCTGCCAGCCAGTAAACTGATGCTGTGGGAACCAACACATGGGCACCGGTCACGAGGAGGACGTCCCATACTATATGTTGAGCGCAAAGCACCAACGAACTGGCCGGATGTATGGAGAACCGGGATGACTGGAAGCGACGATGGAAGGCTCGTCTGAGGAAGATCCTAGAAAGATAGCCCACCATCTTTGATTTACGTACTAAACCAGTGGTTCACAAGGGAAGTGGACTCTCTCTTTTCCAGGCACGTGCACACATAGACATCAAAGGGGGCTTGAGCCCCTGCCCTTTTACCTCTGTAAAAAGTGCCCTCTCCAGACCATGAATGCAATTTTCACTATGGTGAAAGAAATGTAAATGACTCTTTCTATGCCATACCTGAAGGCAGCAAGAGAAGAGAATTGCCTTGTCCAAACTCTCCTGAACTTGAATGCATGCATCTTGATAATAATAATAATAACTTGCATTTATATAGCACCTTTCAAAAACCCAAGGCGCTTTAAAAAAATCCTATACAAACTAAACAAAACTAAGTGCCATAAGCCTGAGTGAATAAGTCTCTTTTCAAGGCAGCCTTAAAAGAGTCTAGCGTTCGGGCATGGCGAATCTCCAATGGCAGAGAGTTCCACAGGGTGGGGGCTGCCACACCGAAGGCTGTGTCGCCAAGGGTCCACTTTTTTGCCATGGGGACAGAGAGGGGACGTTGTGAGCTTTGAGCTATTTTCAAAATCACCAAAGGTTGAAGGGAAGGCTTACGCACACCCAGTTCCTCTCTTAGCAGGTGCGTTGGTAACAAAACATTAGGAGGAGGAGATCTGACTCAAAGACAGACTGACCCGCACACTGCCGCTTGTCCGTTTCAGAGAATTTATTAAAGCAACGTTTCGGTCACCAGACCTTTCTCAAGCTATTTTCACAGTGGCTGACAATCACTATATGCATTTCCACTGGTACCACCAACCAATCAGAAACGGTGATCAATCATTTAAAACAGCTGTTACTGGTCATGTGACCTGGTTAAAAGTACAGTGTCTTATTATGATGTCCTTATAGTATCATTTGTAACATTGTAAAATAAAACAATAATAAACAACAATACGAGGAATAACAATCATGCCACAAATAATACAAAGAAATCAACAAATCAACAATTATATCATAATGTCCTACTCCCTAATTGAGAGTGGAAAAAGAAAAGAAAAGAAAAGAAAGGAAAACAAAAGAGATACCGATATATACACAGGGACCGGATATGAAGTGAAGATTAAACCTTTAGATACCTTAAATTATAACATTACATTCAATAGTAGTTCATCATTAAGCCCTTTGGGGTGTAGGGTTTGTAGGGTATGAATCCAGTATGCTTCACGGCGTTTAAGTAGGAGATCATGGTTACCACCTCTCCTGGGTAGACTGACTTGATCTATGCCAATGAAACGAAAAGTAGAAATGTCATGTTTACAGTCATTAAAATGGATAGCAACTGGATAATCACGGTCATTTCTGCGAATAGAGCTCTTGTGTTCACTAATTCTCTGTTTCAACTGTCTAGTAGTTTTACCGATATATGCCAGACCACACGGGCATCTGATCATATACACTACATGGGTCGGGATACAGGTGATTATACTGTTAATCTTCAACTTCTTTCCGGTATGTGGATGATTAAAAAATGTTGTCTTGTGTGTATTACCATGTGTGGTAATACACACAAGACAACATTTTTTAATCATCCACATACCGGAAAGAAGTTGAAGATTAACAGTATAATCACCTGTATCTCGACCCATGTAGTGTATATGATCAGATGCCCGTGTGGTCTGGCATATATCGGTAAAACTACTAGACAGTTGAAACAGAGAATTAGTGAACACAAGAGCTCTATTCGCAGAAATGACCGTGATTATCCAGTTGCTATCCATTTTAATGACTGTAAACATGACATTTCTACTTTTCGTTTCATTGGCATAGATCAAGTCAGTCTACCCAGGAGAGGTGGTAACCATGATCTCCTACTTAAACGCCGTGAAGCATACTGGATTCATACCCTACAAACCCTACACCCCAAAGGGCTTAATGATGAACTACTATTGAATGTAATGTTATAATTTAAGGTATCTAAAGGTTTAATCTTCACTTCATATCCGGTCCCTGTGTATATATCGGTATCTCTTTTGTTTTCCTTTCTTTTCTTTTCTTTTCTTTTTCCACTCTCAATTAGGGAGTAGGACATTATGATATAATTGTTGATTTGTTGATTTCTTTGTATTATTTGTGGCATGATTGTTATTCCTCGTATTGTTGTTTATTATTGTTTTATTTTACAATGTTACAAATGATACTATAAGGACATCATAATAAGACACTGTACTTTTAACCAGGTCACATGACCAGTAACAGCTGTTTTAAATGATTGATCACCGTTTCTGATTGGTTGGTGGTACCAGTGGAAATGCATATAGTGATTGTCAGCCACTGTGAAAATAGCTTGAGAAAGGTCTGGTGACCGAAACGTTGCTTTAATAAATTCTCTGAAACGGACAAGCGGCAGTGTGCGGGTCAGTCTGTCTTTGAGTCAGATCTCCTCCTCCTAAAATCACCAAAGGCCCTTTTATAAATTTCAGCCCCTGCCTCTATAACATTCTCTGCACGTCCCTGCTCTTTTCCCTAATTTTTGCCCAGGTGGATAAGGTTTTGATGTTATAGGTGTAGGCGGGAGGCTCTCTCCATTCCGACATGTCGCCACTCCGAAATTTACTTGGGAGTGGCGACACTCCCATAGGGGTTATGTTTAGGGTTAGGGTTAGAGATAGGGTTAGTGTCGGAATGGAGACATGTCGGAAAGGAGACATGTCGGAGTGGAGAGATGCACCCGGTTTAGGCATAGTTTCTGTGAGGTTAGGTTTAGGCATAGTGTTTGTGAGTTTAGAGTTAGGATTAGGCATCGTGTGGGAGGTTAGGTTTAGGATTAAGGTTAGGGTTAGGCATATGTATATATATATATTTTTTTTTTTTTCTTTTTTCTCTTCTTCTTCTTTATATAATAGGTTTAGGTGCCACTTGGGCAACACCAAAGAAAGAGGGAGTGCTGGTTCACAAGCAATTAACCTTTTCACAGCAGCTATTTGACAGGCGCCCTCACAGCTGAAGGTAATGATACTAATTGGGTGTGTGTTGCATTTCTGTGTGTTAACATGCAGCAGGAGCTAACCTGTCCATGATATTGGCACAGTGACAATAACCATACGAAAGACAACAACCATAATGTTATTGTCTCCGCCAGGAGAGTATGTTTTCGCTCCTGTCCGTCCGTCCGTGTGTCCGTGTGTCTGATTAGTTTGTTACCAGCTAATCTTTTATTAACTGTGTTTACGTGTCAAAATGGCAGCTGGGAAAAGGCTCTGTTTCAGCAGATGTATCACCCGACGGTTCCTGACCCAAGAAACCAGAGGAGGTGAGCAACATTGTGCTGAATCACACATTTCATTCATAACCTTAAGGCAGTGGTTCCCACCCACAAAATAATCTCATTTGTGGAGCAGGGGTCAGAGTTACTACAGGGGGTCCTCCAAATCTTTGAGTGATGCAAAGAGGTTTGGTGTAGAGGGGAAAAAGAGCAGACCAAGTAAAGAGTGACGTCAAGTTTATTATATATTGACAGTTCAAGTGGTTAAATATCTGAAAACACAAATTGACATGAATCCAAAATACACTGATGATTGTGTTGTCAAACGATATGGAATCTATGAGAAGGTTGTGGGGGTCCCTGCTTCAACTCTCTCAACTAAGGGGTCCTTGGCCTGAAAACGTTGAAACCCCTGGAGTGGAAGCATAAGCATTACATTTTACAGTGGGGTGACAGTGGCTCAGTGGTAGAGCGGCCGTTTGGGAACCAGGACGTTTCCGGTTCGATCCCAGGCTCCCCCAGAGTGTAGTGTCGAACAGTCCTTGAGCAATTGCTCCTGATGAGCAGGTTGGGTGCCTTGCATGGTTTCCTCTGCAATCAGTGTATTAATGTGTGTGCGAATGAGTGAATGTGATGCACAAATTGTAAAGCACCTTGGTTAAAGGTGTTATATAAATGCACCATTTTTATTTACCATTTACATTTTGGTTCCAAAGAAGATTAATATTGTGAAAATAGCTGATCTTCAAGCTCACACGCCTCGCGCCTCGTGTTTTTGAATATTTTTGAAAAATGTTAAATGTACATGAAACAGTCTGGGTTTCAGGGTCAGAGGTGTGTGTGTGTGTGTGTGTGTGTGTGTGTGTGTGTGTGTGTGTGTGTGTGTGTGTGTGTGTGTGTGTGTGTGTGTGTGTGTGTGTGTGTGTGTGTGTGTGTGTGTGTGTGTGTGTGTGTGTGTGTGTGTGTGTGGAGATGGATGAAGATTCCGATTGGAGGAGATGTCTATCCCACAATGTTCCAAGTGAACATCTGGCTGCCCTGTGTGAGGTGCGAACACACACACACACGCACGCACGCGCGCACACACACACAAACACACACACACACGCTTGCAGGTACAGACACGCACGCACGCACGCGCGCACGCCCACACACGCGCACGTGCACACACATACACACAAACGTGTGTGCACACACATACACCAGGATCATCTGCAAGTACAAGACCATGCTGGTATCATTAACAGCAGCTATCAGGACATAGGACAATGGAGCTCAATTAATTACATGTGCTTCTGGTAAGGAAACATGGACACCGCAGAACAAGTGCCATTTACAGTGTGAGAATGCTAGTCAAATATATTCGCTGTCAATGAAAACCAAAATGAACGGATGAAAAATATATTTTCGGAAACATTTCTATGTGGTACCGATATTGCAGGATGGGGCTCTGAGATCATTACAACAAATTTCGTCCCCACAAGTGGGCTTTATCTATTCTATTTTTCTTTAGAGGAGCTGTGTAGTGTTTACTATGAAAACCGGCACATCTTGTCCGCGTATCTGTGTCTGTCTGTACGTCACACTTGACACTGTGGTTCTATGGGTTTGTCGCTCTGACGTCATGCTCTGATGTCACTGTGATGTCAGGGGAACCACTCTTAACAGATGGGTTTGCCACTCTGACATCATGCTCTGGCTTGATGTCCCTTTTATGCCCATATATGGAGATCGCTGATGTCATCACAAGTCACACTTGCAAATTAATTACGTCCTTGTCCGTTATATGCCCATATATGGACTGAGATCCCTGTCCCGATGTCATCAATATTAAGCGCATATCTGGGAATGCTCATATTTGGTAATGTCCATATATGGGCATGACTGACATCACATTGTTGACTATCATGCAGGGGTCTCCATATATGGGTAACTGGTCCGATATACATCAGCGTGAGGCGTCTTACTCGTGTACAGTCCTGATGGCTGCTTCGTGCAAAATAAATTTTTGCAAGGACAAAAAATTAAGCATTGAAGCAGCTCAAGCATACCGTGCTTGACAGGACAGGTGTAGGACTATAGTGGGTTGTGTGACGTCACCTGCAAACCTGCTGTAAATCGTCTGTAGGGTAGAAACCTCATTGTGCCCAAAACCGTCTTATCAGGATTGAAAAAAAAAAAAAAAAAAGGAGATCGTCAAGCTCAAAGTGCACTTCGTGTCGTCTTTCAATCTTGTGGATCTGCTATTTCGGATACTTTTGTGTCACTCTGATAAAGTAGAGCAGTGGTTCTCAAACTTGGGGTTGGGACCCCAAGTGGGGTCCCCAAATTCTTTTGTGGGGTCCCCAGATGATTAGATTAATGTAATTCGTTTTTTCACCCAACGGTAAACAAACCAAACACCCAGTATACAGTATGTGTATACACAGGGTATCTGCACATTTATAAAGTGACAATTTAAGGACTTTCAAGACTGTTTCAATACCAAACTGGCCAAATTGTCAAATATTAAGTAAACAAGAGGCAAACATTGTGAAAATAGCAGATCTACATGCTCACAACACCTCACAACACCTCGCAGTGCGAGGTGTTGTGAGCATGTAGTTTGTCTATTTTCACAATATCTATCTATATGTGGAACCGAATTCACATTAAATGTAATACCTACAATTCCAAGTGCTTGTCAGGGGGAGGATCCCCAGTTCAAATATGTTTATTTTGGGGGTCACGGCCTAAAAAGGTTTGAGAACCCCTGAAGTAGGGCATTCATTTACAGAAGAAGAAACACAAAAAGTAAAATGATGGAGAAGCTATTATGGTTGCCTGGAGTC
Source organism: Nannobrachium achirus (assembly GCF_963921795.1). Taxonomy (NCBI): domain Eukaryota; kingdom Metazoa; phylum Chordata; class Actinopteri; order Myctophiformes; family Myctophidae; genus Nannobrachium; species Nannobrachium achirus. The sequence continues at coordinate 46,757,667 of NC_137820.1, forward strand.
CCTCAGGGCTCTGTACTGGTGTCTCTAGTGTTTTCTGTTATTGTTGGGAAAGCTTTCGCTGAAAATGGGAGAGTGTTTTTTGCAGGTCTTTCAGTCCGAGTGTATCAAAAAAGCAACAGGGTTAAGCACCGTTGGTCAGACCAGTTTAACACTCGCCAGGTTAGCATTCACCAGCGTCGGCAGGTTAACATTTCACCAGGTTAGCATTCACCAGCGTAGGTTTTACTGAGGTTAGGGTTAAGGTTAGGTTTAGGTGTATCTCCGTCCTCCCCCGACTTTCGTCACCTCCGCGCAGCCAATCACAAGCTACCGCTGCCTTATGCCGGGAACACATTTTGCTGTTTGGGAGGGGCTTACAGTACATGTGTACAGTATGTAGCAACATATTTGTTTTGTAGGCTAATTTCTGATTTAGCCCTATTCTATAGGTTAGGCCTAAATGGGTTAACCCAGTTGCTTTTTGGAGCTGTGTGGAACACAAGCTCCCTATACGTGGCCGTGTGTGTGGGTCTGTCTGTCTGTCTGTCTCCGTCCGTGTATGTAGCCTAAACTTCGGCGCGTAACTAGTGCCGCACCATTTACGCCACTCGCGCAATATATACATCAAAATGTGCGGCTCGGCCGGGAATGGTGTTCTATTACCTTTCGTTTCCGATCCGCCTTACCATGCCGACGTAATCGGCAAAAAACGACGCTTAATTGTCCCCATTGACTTATTATGGGACAATGCAAGAAATCACTTTCAAGTATTTTTCTCTCGTAAACCATTGGAGCTACAGTTTCAAACCTCGGAGAGGAGATTCATAATGATTTTAAGAATGAATCGAAAAATAATTACATCACTCGGCCTCATGGTGGCGCTATAACGGCCCACTTTACGTTTTGCCCCGTAACTCTTGAACCGTAGATCGGAAAATTAAAATTCTTTTTTCCCTGGATTCCTTGGGTCAAGACGCATCTCCCCATATAGGCCACGCCCATTTGCGCCAGGATAGATTTTCCGCCATCTTGAATTTTCTCCAAAACACACTTTTTGCTCCTTTTCCTACATATTTTCTTCAAATGTCACAAAAATCGGTACACATGATCCTGGGTGACCAGAGAGGTGCTGTTGAGTCTAGCCTGCCCTGAGCATCAACTGCAATACACACACACACACACACACACACACACACAGCTCCACTTCGAACAGAGGTTCGATTTTATTTGATACATTCGGACTGAACGACCTGCAAAAAAAACACTCTCCCGCTGAAAATAGCCGAAGCTTTCCCCACAATACGGATGCTGGGGTTTAAGTGGCTAGGAGTTATAGGGCAGCCATTTGTGAAACAGAAGGTTCCCAGTTTGATCCTTGGTTCTTCCTGGCTTTAATTGTGCCTTTGAGCAAGCTAGTTAGTTCTCCACTATTCTGGCAAAATATTCCCAAACAGGCTTCTTTGCCTCTGATCCCAGGGTGTGTTTAATTGACTCATTTGCATAGTAATGCTCTTAACGCAGGGGTTTTCAAAGTGGGTGACGGGACACCCTGGGGTGCCGTGACGGCAGTCCTGGGGTGCCGCGAGATCATTTGATAATATTTAGAATTTATTTGGACATGATACTAAAAATATTTAGTATCATTTTAAACTTGAAGTTCAAAGTTATTTTCAAAATGGCTATTATTTCAATGTTTTCCTTGCTACATAATCACTAAAATATGCCATAAATGTAATATGAAAATTACGAATATAATGTAGGGGTGCCTCGGATGAAAATAATATGTATAGGGGTGCCCTGAGCCAAAAAAGTTTGGGAACCCCTGCTCTAACGTATAGACACAATATACTTGTCTTGTCTATCCACGAGTTTCCAACGCCCCATAGTGCATTGCGCAAACGTCTGCACCGAGGTTCCGCCGCCGATTTACAAGCTCACTACGGGTTTCATCTGCGACGAGACGTGAGCTTGTATGTCTGCTGTTAAACCCGGAAGTTTGGTCCTGATAGTCTCCAGTAAACCCCCGGGGAAACTTGTGGATAGATTTAAGTCAAATCCACTGTTACTATTATGTGATGAAACTGTCGTTTTTTTCTCCCAGTGGTCCACACACACACACACACACACACACACACACACACACACACACACACACACACACACACACACACACACACACACACACACACACACACACACAGTCGAACTGTATGTCAAGTTCCTAGGGAGAAGTACTGTAAAGTACTGAATGTGCTCCATGTTCCTTTGCATTTATAGATGGGAACAGTCATGAATAATGCACTATTGTGTGTGTGTGTGTGTGTGTGTGTGTGTGTGTGTGTGTGTGTGTGTGTATGTGTGTGTGTGTGTGTGTGTGTGTGTGTGTGTGTGTGTGTGTGTGTGTGTGTGTGTGTGTGTGTGTGTGTGTGTGTGTGTGTGTGTGTGTGTGTGTGTGTGTGTGTGTGTGTGTGAGAGAACTCTCTGACCCCCATGAAGCCTGGCCAATCGTGTTGTGCCTGGGGCTGTCCCATAATTCCTAGGGGCACATTAGTGTTACAATCATAGGAGGGTTGTTGGCCATTTAGTCTCGTATCCCCCCTAACACTAAGAATGTGCACGCTGTGCAGTGCACATGCTCCCTGAAGGATGAACCCTATAATCATTCTGGCGAGCCTCATGGCCTAGTAGTTCTTTGTCATTTCAGGGACCCCCCCAGACAGGTATGCATTATGGACATGGACCCCCATAATTCTGATTGTGTACAGATGGAACCAAATGAACCTGTAAGGAGGGTCCATTTTGGTTCCGTTAATACACTCTCGGAGTTAACCATTTGGTTCCATTTGTACACTCTCAGGGTTCTTTCTCTTGCCTATGGGATGAACCAGAGATGAGCTTTTCCACCGAGAACCGAGTTTGTTCCGAACTGTAAAAGTTGGTTTGGAACGGGAAACACAAAATCCTTGGTTCCTCTGGTTCAATCTGGTGGAAACGCAAGCCGTTTCACGGCCGTTTTGCAAGAACGAACCAAGGTTCCAAGATAGTTGAACGGCACTGGTTCTTGAACCACGGTTCATTTGGTGGAAAAGGCGCCCCCAGAGTTACAGATTTGGTTCCCAGCTGACTCCTGGAACCACCCAATTTGAGAACAACTGTCCCAGTCTCATTCAGTGAATACAATATGCCCTCCTCTCCATCAACTCACCTTCTAATTACATTTGACAAATAGTTCTTTAGCCCCGGCTGTTGAGAGTTGCTTGGTTCAAATACATTGGGTGTAGGGGTGAAAGGCAGCCTCTAGGGGGCCCTCTACATTCTAGTCTAGAGGAATTGAAAAGGATAGCAGTGATTTTAAGAATGCTGCATGATGGGGTAGCGTAGTACTTTAAATGAATTGATTGATTGATTGAATACCTTATTAACAGTTCAAAAAGTACAGATGCAGAGTTATACACAAATACGCAAAAGATAACACAAAAAGACAAGTGTGTGTGTGTGTGTGTGTGTGTGTGTGTGTGTGTGTGTGGGGGGGGGGGGGGGGGGGGGCTCGTGGACTTGTAGATCTGCACTTTTCAGCTTTAGACGTAGGACAGGGGTCTTCAACAGGGGGTCCGGGACCCCTATGGGGTCCTCAGAGTTACTACAGGGGGTCCTCCAAATCTTTGAGTGATTTTATATTAACCACTTGAACCCTATTCTGAGAACTTTAGCCAAAAATAGCCGATCTACAAGCTCACAACGCCTCGCAACGCGCTTGTAGATCGGCTATTTTCGGCAAAGAGGTTTGGTGTAGATGGGGAAAAGAGCAGACTAAGTACAGAGTGAAAGGTCAAGTTTATTAAGTATTAATGGTTCAAGTGGTTAAATATTTGAAAACACAAATTGACATGAATCCAAAATACACTGATGATTGTGCTGTCAAACAATGAAACTATATGGAATCTCTGATAAGGTTGTGTGGGGTCCCTGCATGACCCCTGGCTTAGGGTAAATGTTGATGTCCTCACAAGTATAGTAATACAACTGTGTGTGTGTGTGTGTGTGTGTGTGTGTGTGTGTGTGTGTGTGTGTGTGTGTGTGTGTGTGTGTGTGTGTGTGTGTGTGTGTGTGTGTGTGTGTGTGTGTGTGTGTGTGTGTGTGTGTGACTGTCTGGCTAACGTCCAGTCTCATATAGATAGTGGGAATGAGGTCAGTAGGCTGTGGAATAACACCCACATCACACACTGAGGCAAATGCAATTATAGATGAAGTCATTCTTCATGTCGCTCCAGAGCCGTCTATATTCATGCCGCTGAAATCCACAATCCCTCAATACTTTTCTAATATGGATATAGTTTAATTCACAATAAGGTCACGAGTGGGTCTAGGCAGTAAAAGTTATACAATTGAATCCTAGGCATTGCTCTTATCCGGCGCAATTTACAAAGTGCTAAAGCAGAGTGAAAATGGCATGAACTCTGTGGTCAATAAATGACAGAGGAAACGCTCGCATAAATAGAGTGCAAAGAAAAGCAAATGAAGTGCTACACAGTGACTGGCCGTACGGGTAAACATCAGCCATAATGTAGCATCTGTCTAAACAACATGCTATCTAAACAGCATTCTTGGCATTTGTGGTCAAGCAAACTGTTTATGTCTGTCTATAAGGAGCCAGAAGGGAGAAGAGACTAGCCTTAGAGCTTTTGGCCTGGGTGAAGGGGGGTACAGAAGGAACGGACACACAGATAAACATAGTTAGCTAAGTTGACACCAACTGGACACCACTAGAGACGTGGTCTCGCGTAGCCAGGCTGGTTGTCCCAGAGGTGAAGTGGGCCTTTAAGAGCTACAATCTATTTGGGTTTGTTTCGCTAGCGTATGTAAACAGACTGCAACGCATGACTGCAACCGCAGCACTTCCGCCACTTCCGGTGTCTAAAGGTTCATGCCATTCACATCGCCTACTGTGGCCAGGGTGCTATAGAGACGTGGAGAGATGTGAACATTTTGGGAGGTTGAAGAGCAGGTTACAGACAGTATATGCCACAACTTTCTGGATCGGTTGAAGGGGTTTGAGTGAAACATTATACTAGGCAAGCTTGGAGATGACTGAGGGTTGGATAATAATAGCTGAGAACAGAGTCCGCACACTGGATCCGTACGCTGGAGACTTCTGTGCTCTTTCAATAATTGTTTCTGCCCAGCAACTGCACACTTCGATTTGGGTGCTTTATTTCCTTTCTGGCAGAATCCTGAAAAGTAACAGTTTAGGACATATGAGGTTTCCACCCAACAGAGACAATATACTTGTTTGGATAAAAGGTTGGGTAGACTGGTATGGTCTGAACAACACACACCAACCTTCCTAACCCAAATTTTGTCTTCTCTCCTGCCCTTTGATTTCATGCTACCAAATCCTCCCTAGGAATCACACACAAACACACACATGCAGGCAGACAGGCAGGCAGGCACGCACGCATGCATGGACGGACGGACGGACGGACGGACGGACGGACGGACGCACAGACATTATTTGGTTTCAGAAAAAGAAAAGAAAAAATAAACACACCCCCTCATGTCATATGAAAGCACAGAATCACAGCAAAAGAATGAGACATTGGTCAATTATATTGAGTAAATAGTTTTTTAACTACGGAACTAAAAGGCAATATTTTTTCTAAAGAATGTGAGCCATTTTCAAAAAATAAAATGTACTCATTAATTATGTATATCCTAATTTTTGTTTGTGTGTGCACGCATTTGCGCAAGACAGAACAGTGCTGATAGAAGCTATATTCGCTGTTATCTACAGTATACAAAGGGCTGTATATGGACAGTTGGACACTGTTTACAGATACATTAGCTGCACTGAGGTCAGTTTGTGGGGATGGTTAATGGGCAGTTGACTCGTTGCACTGAGCTGTGTCAGTGTTTATTATGGGCCACGTGGGACCTCATGTTGTGCATGTATGTACTGTATGTACAGTAAGTGTGTGTGTATATGGGGAACATAATGTATGGCCCGTGTATAAACTCTGTTCAAGGACACCATAATGGTTGTGTGTGAGAGAGAGGGAGAGGGAGTAGATGTTATGGCCAACATATGTTATTGATCTGTTGTCTCTGGTCATCAGCTCTTAATAACAGATGAGCTGATCCCATAAAACCAAAGCCAGACATCTTATCATCTCTCTTTAGTGGCTTGTACTGTGTGTGTGTGTGTGTGTGTGTGTGTGTGTGTGTGTGTGTGTGTGTGTGTGTGTGTGTGTGTGTGTGTGTGTGTGTGTGTGTGTGTGTGTGTGTGTGTGTGTGTGTGTGTGTGTGTGTGTGTGTGTGTGTGTGTGTGTGTGTGCTGTGTTCTACTTGTAACGCACGTATACAGCGTCTGCTGTCGGGAAAGAATATATGAATAGCGTCTGCCCTCGTGAACCTTTCAAAGTAGCGTATCTGTTAGGCATTATGCACTGCCGTATGCCCTGGTCACAGGAATAGCCACGGAGCGTATGCCCTCAAACAATTTCAAGAACACACCACTGGCGTGTAGTGTGTACACATGAGAGTGATCTGTATAGGTCAGCAGTATAGGCATTGTTTGTCTTTGTGCTGTTACATTAATGTGTCCCTCACTGCTTAGCATTACCCCGCCACTCTTTCTGTGTGTGTGTGTGTGTGTGTGTGTGTGTGTGTGTGTGTGTGTGTGTGTGTGCGTGCGTGTGCGTGCGTGTGTACACCCACTTGTTTGTTCCTGACCTCACTGGCTGCCTGCCAAGTCAGTTTATATTGTAGGTTAACTACTTATTCACTGTCTCTTTATCTTCATAAAGTATAGAGTATGAACACCTACTCATACCTTTTGAGTACTTTTTCCACTGCAGATTGACAGGTGGAGGTCACATGAGCTGCCAAGGGCCAGGACTGTCTTTCTGGTGGTTTTTGAACTGAGGGGACCAAAAATAATAATGTCAGATTTGTCAGAGTTGTTATGTTGCTATATACTGTAGCTAAAATCTAAAATGACACAGATTCTATAGATAAACTGTAGAATAGTTTGAAATCCCATAGTCAAGAACAACAGAGATGGGAATGGATGGGAGGGGAAGAGACGATGCACAGAAGAGGGAGAGGGAGGGGGAGAGGGAGAGAGCTGAAATATACATGATTCTAAGATGTTTAATTATGAAAGGTCTAAAAAGCGCCAGTATTACCGTTCATGCCAACTGTGTGTGTGTGTGTGTGTGTGTGTGTGTGTGTGTGTGTGTGTGTGTGTGTGTGTGTGTGTGTGTGTGTGTGTGTGTGTGTGTGTGTGTGTGTGTGTGTGTGTGTGTGTGTGTGTGTGTGTGTGTGTGTGTGTGTGTGTGTGTGTGTGCATGTGTAACCGGCAAAAACAAGCATCTTTAACTAGTTGCTGAGAAACACCTGATACACGACCAACATCTAAAATGTAATCCACTGCATATGGATGTTGTCAACCTCCTCTCCATTATTCTTTTTGTGTTTTCATAAATTAATGCTCGACTTGATCATGCTACAGCGTGGCAAAATCTACATATTTCGATGTCCCGTTGTTTCAAGGTCCCAGTAGTCCGGTTAGGGTTAGACTTTAGGCTTTGGGTTAACATTCACCAGGTTAGCATTCACCTGTGTTTGTAAGTTAGCGTTCGCCAGCGTCGGTAGGTTAGCATTCACCAGCATCGGCAGGTTAGCCTCGGACTACTGGGACCTCGAAACGACGGCACATCGAAATATCGATACTCTCCCCTACAGTGTCACACAAAAGCATCAAAAGTAGCAGATCCACAATAAATATAAATATTTGAATTTGTATAATTTTATTATATTAAATAATTTGAATAATCATATGATATACCGGGGTTCCGGTGAAACTCGTTGGTTTGTTTGCCACGCTGTGGAACAAACTAACAAACCTGTATTCATTTGAATACTCAGAATATAATCTCGCCTATAAAATCATGTTACTATAACAACGTTTAGATAGCGAGTGAGTGACAATGGCGGAAAGAAATTAATGCAGCAGCAAAGACAGCTTGAGCAAGCTGAGACTCACAACTTGTCTGTAGCGCAAGAGCTGAGAATAATGAAGGAACGTATTAACGCGTGCACACGTTAATACGTTCCTTCGCGCGTGTGTGTGTGTGTGTGTGTGTGTGTGTGTGTGTGTGTGTGTGTGTGTGTGTGTGTGTGTGTGTGTGTGTGTGTGTGTGTGTGTGTGTGTGTGTGTGTGTGTGTGTGTGTGTGTGTGTGTGTGTGTGTGTGTGTGTGTGTGTGTGTGTGTGTGTGTACACGAGCACCTGCACACATGGGTGTCAGAGGGCACAGTAGGATGCAGAGAGAGAGAGAGAGAGAGAGAGAGAGAGAGAGAGTGGGTGGAGAAGATGTCTGCTTGATTATCCTTGCTGTCAGGCAGAGACCTCTTATCTCCATATTCAAACTTTCTGTGGTTTGTTGGTAAATTAACACTTACTTGATCATACCACAGCGTCGAGAGAGAGAGAGAGAGAGAGAGAGAGAGAGAGAGAGAGAGAGAGAGAGAGAGAGAGAGAGAGAGAGAGAGAGAGAGAGAGAGAGAGAGAGAGAGAGAGATGGAGTGAAGGAAAGAGCAGAGAAGAGGGGGAGATTTGGAGAGACATACATTAGGGCAGGGGTCTTCAACATGGGGTCCGGGACCCCTAGGGGGTCCTCAGAGTTACAACAGGGGGTCCTCCAAATCTTTGTGTGATGAAACCTTTTTTTCTCCTTTTTTATACTAACCACTTGAACCCTAGCATCCATATTCGGAGAACTTTAGCCAAAAATAGCAAATCTAGCAGCGCGAGGCGTTGTGAGCTTGTAGATCGGCTATTTTCGGCAAAGAGCTTTGGTTTAGAGGGGAAAAAGAGCAGACTAAGTACAGAGTGAAAGGTCAAGTTTTATAAGTATCGACAGTTCAAGTGGTTAAGTATCTGAAAACACAAATTGACATAAAATACACTGATGATTGTGCTGTCAAAGAATGAAACTAAGAAATCTATGTAAAGGTTGTGGGGGTCCCTGCTTCATCTCTCTCTCAACTAAGGGGTCCTCGGCCTGAAAACGTTGAAGACCCCTGCAGTAGAGAGATAGGATTGAGTGATGGAGAGACAGAGAGAGATAGATCGGAGGGAGTGATGGAGAGAGATGAGAGAGAGAGATGGCAAGAGATGAAAGAGAAGGAGGGAGGGATGGAGAGCAGAGGGAGGTGGAGAGAGAGACAGTTATGAGGAAGAGAGGAGGGAGATGGCAGAGAGAGAGGGGATCACCTGGCATGCTGGCATACAGTATTTACCACTCCACCTGTGTGTGTGTGTGTGTGTGTGTGTGTGTGTGTGTGTGTGTGTGTGTGTGTGTGTGTGTGTGTGTGTGTGTGTGTGTGTGTGTGTGTGTGTGTGTGTGTGTGTGTGTGTGTGTGTGTGTGTGTGTGTGTGTGTGTGTGTGTGTGTGTGTGTGTGCGCGCGCGCTGAACATGGTGTATCATCTTTCAGATGCACACGCTCTCAAGTGAGAGACTGAGGGGGAGAAACGGGTGCAGAATGAACCTGCGTGGAAGCAGGAAGACAGATGGAGGAAATGGAGAGAAATAGAAGGTGAAAGAAATGATAGATAGAGAGTATATACAGTAGACAGGGAACAACATAATGAGAGAGAATGCAGATTCAGGGAAGAGAGAGAGAGAGAGAGAGAGAGAGATCGTCTCTGTCAAGTGGAAAAGTCATACTGTACTGTATGTCCAAAACTTGTACTTTTCAGCATTCAATTTTCTAAAACTATCATAAATAGCAGATCTACAAGCTCGAAGAGGGAGGGTGACCCTTTACTGAGCTCGAAACAAGCTTGTTTAGAGCTTGCGGATCAGCTACTTTCGTGTGACCCTGTAGTGTGATCAAGTAGGGCGTTGATTTATGAAAACACAAAAAAAGTTAGAATTTTGGAGATACAGTATAGGAGGTTTCTGCCCGGCGACAGCGATATCGTCAATGTCGGGCAGAAACCTTGTATCTCCAAGTTTCAAATTTGTATGTTTTTTCGTAAATTAAAGCCCTACTTCATCATACAAAAGTGTCGCACAAAATAAGTGAAAATAGCCGATCTACAAGCACACAATGCCTCGCGGTGTGAGGCGTTGTCTGCTTGTAGATCGGCTATTTTCACTATTATAAATTGGTTTTAAAATAAAATAAACAGGAAGGTTTTGGACATGGAAGGTTTCCACCCGACAGAGCCGATCTGCTGCTGCCACCAGGAGATGCCTGTAGCCTTCGCCCTTGGATCGTCTTTGTCCGTCATGCTCTCCCCAGGGAGCCCTGGCACGCTGCCACAGAGAGGAGAGCTGGTGCAGTGGAGGGATATGTGTGACACTGGATTGTACAGTATTGTACTGCAGGGGTAGGAGGCCACCCTGGGTACGGGGAGGGTGATCACTGCCACACGTGTCACAAACTTGACGCTTTGGGAGCTTGTAGTGCGGCATTTTCTTTGGCTAATGTTCCCCCCAGAATATGGATGCTGTGGTTTCTGTTCCCTGTCTGGCTCAAAGGACAGAGTATCGAACCGGAAAGCTTTTGCATTGTGAAGTTTCATGAAAGGCTACATTTCTTGACACCGTTAACCTGCAAAATCTTTCGACAACGCAACATTTCGACGGAGCGTCGGCAGGTATTGCCACTCACCCCACGGAGGTTAGCGTTTGGGTTAGGTTTGGTTGTCGAAAAGATGACATGTAGAAACAGCGACACGCTCCCCAAACGTGCTTTTCAATTGGAACAGCGTTTTGTTGCCATTGCGCAGCTTTCCGTGAAAAAGCTCCATTTCCATTGAAAACCAAAACAATTTTGCAAAAAGATGGCCACAGGCAGGCACACAAGCACGCGGCCATGCACGCAGGCGTGGCGGTCAGCGGCTGTCACTCAAGTTCTGTGTGACAACACCCTTAGGGTACGGTAACATAGAAGTTTAATTGGGAACATGTCTCCATTCAGACATATCTCCATTCCGACAGTGACTTCTTATTGTCGGAGTGGCAACACTCCCATGGGCCTAAGGTTTAGGGTTAGGGTTAGAGATAGGGTTAGTGTCTGAATGGAGACATGTCGGAAAGGAGACATGTCTGAATGGAGACATGTAACCGTTTAATTCTATCTATGCCAATGCATTTCAATGGGAATGGAGCGGTTTGCTGCCATTTGCGGATTTCTGCAAAAGACTTCTCCATGCCCATTGAAAAGCATTGGTAGAGTCCACCCTCATACTGTGGGTAGAATAAAAGTGAGGTGTGACCAGACCGTGCCCTTATACTGTATGGTGTAAGGTCAATCCTACTGGAAACATGTAGGCCTATTGCAACATCGGTATTGGTCGATTCGACCGTAGACATGTCGTGGATCCGTACTAGATTACACTAATAGGCTCCATATATGGTTGTCAGAACAGGCTGTCTTGGTCATTGAGTCAACAATGTGATGTCACAACAGGTCAGCTCACTGACGTACGGACAGGATCTGCCGGGTTTCATAACTGCAGATCCTGAGCTACTGTTACTGTAAGGGATTTAATACTTCTCTACACTGCACTGCCCGCACCAGAAAATAGCAGATCTACAAGCTCACAAAGTTTTTTGTGAGCTATTTTCTGGGTGCACGACACCTGCACGCAGCTAAATATAAATCTGTTTTTTTAATGTTCCGGCTGGCCTACAGAGGTTAGGTGCACTTAAAATTGAAAATGCTGCAAACGTGAAATATGACTGTCTAATCCTTGGCTCCGTCTTGTCTGCTCACAAAGAAAAACACAGTTTTTTATTTAAAAAGTGAGTCAACGCTTTTATTTCTCCAGTAAAAAACATTCCTAGCATTTTCATTCTGAAAATAAAAAGAAGTTCCTCCAGTTTTTTTTTTCTTTTCTTCAGTTCAGTTCTTAAAACAGAAAAAAGTCCTCTTTTTCAAATCAGTTCTTCGTCTTTTATCTTCGGATCCTAAAAAAGTTCCAGCAGATTGAAGAGGGTTTTTTGTTTTGTCTTGTTTTTTTTTGGGGTGGGTCAGAGCTTCCTTCAGCTTTGTGCAATATGGTCTGAAATCCCAACTCCACAAAATAAATCCGTTGATTCAGAGAAAAGCTTACAATATCAAACTTGTAATACCCTCACGGTAGATCCTTATATCAAATGGGGGGGAGAAAGGGACAAGGTGCAAATGTTTTATAACACTAGCAAATAATGATAGTATGACATCATCACACAGAACAGTGAAATGGACTCACAACAATGGTTATCATCGTCCTGCAGAAACCATGCTATGCCACACCGTCATAAGACCAAGTCTACTGTAAAATAGCTAGGGGCTTAAGTGCCGAAGTGGAACTGAGATGACATTCTTTATGTAGAAAAATCATTGGTCATGTGTTAATGCATAAAAAAATCTATGAAACAAGAAAACAAGAAGACTTGTTGAATATCGTCTCTGTCCTCATGTCATGTCCAAAACTGTTACTTTTCGCTGCAACTACTTTTGATACTTTAGTGTGACTGTGTGACACTGTAGTAAGATTAAGTACGAAAAAAAAAAAACGCAAAATGTAAAAATATAGAGATAAGAGGTTTCTTCAATGATATGTTGAAATGACTTTTATGACCAGTTAACCCAGGGCAATTGGATCTGGTATACGTTTGAGAACCATTGACCTACAGGGTCACCTCCAACAAGTACCTCGACCGGTTTGCGCTTCAACTCTTTTGCTCCACGACACTCCAATAGTGACGGTTTCGGCAGGACATGTATGACAAGTGTTTTGTACTACCCATATTGGTTTGTATAACAATTCACTGAATACATCATCAATATGTTTTAGATTTAGAGCTTGACAGTGGCAGTATTTCAGTTGCTTACGGCCCTTCAAATACAGCACACCCATAATACAAGACATTGCAATAGGACCATGAATGTAACTTGAGACTTTAATAGGGGTGGGTATTTCCCACAGATGATGCATACTATTATTTAATTTGGGAGTTTCTTGAAGAAGACACTGTCAGGCTCTGTGCATTGCTCTAGGCCAGCGCTTGACATTAAAAGGTTTGAGAACCACTGCACTAGGCCTGTGGATTTCTTTTAACGCAAATCTTCTCTTCTGGGGGTCCCTGGCACAAAAGATCCGCGACCAAATCTAAATTTGGGGGTTCTTGACATGAAATTGTTTGAGAGCCACTACATGACAGTGTCCACGTGTCATACCGTATAGGCTTCAATCTCTGCCACTGAGAGATCTACGTTTTTTTATTTACTTTTATGTCCTACCTGGGTCTCGAACCCGGGTCCCCCCACCCCACCCCAGCGTAATGGAATGCCCGTTTGGCTGAAGGAGGAATTACAGTTTCATGCAGTACCACTTGTCAGCCAGTAGTTGTTCTAACCCTAACCCAATTACAGGATATCATCGCTATCGGGAAACACACAAAAGCATCAAGCATAGCAGATCCACATAAGTAACGTGTTTCAAGCTTGTAGATCTGCTACTTTTGACACTTTTGAATTTGCATCCTGAAAAGTAACAGTTTTGGACATATGAGGTTTCCACCCGACAGAGACGAGAGATGTAAATGTTTTTAATAGAAGAGCAGGTGAGCTACACCAACAACAACCACCACAGCGGTTTGTTATTTACGTTGTAATTATAATAACACTAGGTGTTAATAATAACACTGTACTTCGGTCAACTTTCTGGATTGATTGATTGATTGATTGACTGCATTCCGGGTGAGTGAAAGAAGTGAACAACTAAACCTAAAGAGGCGTCTACTTTTTAGTCTTTTATATTTCATTTCAGCAGAGAGCCGTCGCTACAATGTGGAGCCAAACCGTTACTCTGACGCAGACAGCATTGGTCTGTTTTACCGCTATGGCAGCAAACAGTGTCATTAGCTTACTTCTAACAGTACACACCATTGGTTTGAATGAGGAATGTTTTGTATGCATACAAGAACAGCCTACTGGGCAATTTCTGAGACCTTTTAACGAGCACTTAAACCCCTGTGGTCTTAAGAGAACTGGACTTGAGCTGCAACTCCACTTTGACCACCTTTTCCGTCTAGACCAAATCTCTTTGGTCATTCAAATACATTTTGTGATATGTATGTAAGAACTCACAGCTTATACCTTTTGGGATCATTAATCAGGTAATAGTTAGATGCAATTTTAAAGACTTTAGGCAAGCGCCCATGCTTTTTTCTGTTTACAGTAATCTGGCTTGCACAAAACCATTCTTGTTGAGCCGAGTCAGCCAGGCAAGTATTTGTAAATAGGTGATTACAAGATGGCGATGCATTAATGTGGCCGGTCTAGAGCATAAATCCCATCCGTGCATACGTTTTGCTTTTGGAAGCATAGTCAACACATAGTATCTCTAAAGCACAAACCCTCGATAAGGTTTTAAAAACGGGCGTTTTTTTTTATAAAGAACAGTTTAGGTCAGAGATAATTGTTTTCCTGATGTGTCTTTGTTCATGATATCAGTCCTCAAGCAAGTTATTTAGGACAGGACATTAACATAATACCGTGGTCCTCAACCTTTGTCTAGATTGGGGGCTCACTTGAAGTGTTCACGGCCCACCCATCTGACCACAAAACACGTGTTAATGGGTGGGCCACGCCGTGCTATTTTCAGAGCATGTTACATTTATTTTAACCCATTTAGAACCTGAGGTTGTAGTGTACTGTAGGTAGGACTGTAGGTCTACATAGCAGCAACAACAAACCCAAAAGGGTTCCCATCTTGAACAGTATAGTTACCAATAGGGGTTCCCGTCCTAAATGGGTTAATGATTGATCAATCGATGGCGTTGCGTCTTGGATCAGAGGACAATGAAAACTCCTTTTTTCAAACATTTCTTTGAAAAACACACAATGTTAAATGTTTTGCCAATTATTTGGGGGCCCATTAAGCAATATCCTCCTCACGGCCCAGCCCACAGGTTGAGAACCACTGTTTTACCAGATAGATGTTGCTGATCGTAACAAATGTGGCGTCTTCTTAAAAAAAGGAAGGAGAAAAAAAAAGATTATACGCTTCTGCTGGAGTTGTACAGAAGTGGAATGTTCTAGTAGTCGGTCTTTCAACAAATAAGGATTTGTATAAATTCAGCATGGCCTCCCCAGTAGCTTGTGTGTTCAGTACTGTACTGTCCATGTGCCAGTAGTGGACAGTAACCCAAGTACATTTACTTGAGTATCTGTACTTTATTTAAAGTATTTGAGTTTTTTGTATACTTATGGCTTTCACTCCAAAAGTATTTTACTTTAAGCCCCATTTCAAACATAGCGGATACCTTTGAACACTTACATATTTTTTTAAAAGCAAGTACTACAGTACTTTAACCCATTAAAACAGGGAAAGCATCTGTGTCTATTTAGATGTTAATGTTGGCTATTCACAAATAGCAGATATACATTGGATTCAATGGGAACAGAGCGGGTGGTAACAAACTGCTCCGTTCCTATTTAAAAGCATTGGCAGAATCCACCGCATAGGCAGAATTAAAGTTAAGTGTGACCGAACGCTAAGTGGTTAATTCATAATACACTTTGAAGTCCCAAGAGTCCCTATAAACGTAGTGGAGTCAAAAGTATAAATATTTCTATTTAAAATGTAGCAGAGTGAAAGTCATCAGCTTGCACAAAACAAAGAAAATACTTCAAAAAAGTCCTTAAATACAGAACTCAAGTAAATGTACTACTCGTACCACCAGTGGTCGGAGAAGCCTGACCTCAGGAAGCGTTGTGTCGAGAAGAATCCTCTCTTTGTGCTTTTTAACGCAAGGGGGAGGAGCTTTGTAAATAGCGTAGCCAATGGCATTTGATCCTGGTCTGTGACTGGTCCACGCTCGCCCCACTCAGAGTCTGTGTGTTTTTTGATTGGACTGATTTTGGCAACAGTTACAATTGGTTCTGTCGTCGGGTCCTGCGGTCGCCATGCCGACACGGGGAAGAACAGCAGGTGCGTCCCGCGTGAAGTTGAGACACGCCCCCAAAAGTTGTCTTGTCTGTCAGACTGAAGAATGGAGTCCTCACATTATGTCTGTCCCCGTCGACTGGACAACACACCACCTGAGACAGAGAGACACGCACATTTTTATAACTTATTTATGTACACAAAACAAGGACACAAATATTTACAGCAAGAGCCGCTGCAATATTTACACAGTGCTATAAACCAGTGGTTCTCAACCTTTTCAGGCCGCGACCCCTAAAATAATCATATTTTAACTGGGGACCCTGATGAGCACTAAGAGTTGAGGCATCAAATCTTGTTATATTTATATACATATTTGTTATATTGTGAAAATAGCAGATCTACATGTTCCCAACGCCTCGCAAAAAAGTGAGACGTTGTGAACATGTAGATGGGCTATTTTCACAATTTCTGCCTCTAATATTTGACCGTTTGGCCAATATGTCATTTTAGAGGTTTTAAAGTCCTTAAATTGTCACTTTAGAAATGTGCAGATACCCTCTATACACTTAAACTTTATGTTGTTTTGTTAACTGTTAATGTTGCACATTAAGTTAATCATCGGAGGACCCCCCAAAATAATTTGGGGACCCCCCTGGATCCACAGGTTGAGAACCACTGCTACAAACAATAAACTGCAAATCTTGGACAATTACCCAAACACCCCTCAGGCAGGGTATAAGTAACAGTGTCTTTGCCATATTTGGCAGCTACCAATGATAGAAGAGATTGCACAGAATTGTGTAAACCTTTTAGTTGCTTTCTTGGCATTCCCAAGTTGTTGGAAGCCTCTTGCAACCAACATATGCACATGTCTGCCAAAGATAAACACAAGTAGATTGCTCCTATGACCTAGCTCTGTGATGAGGTATTTAATGACTTTAGTCATAAATGCTTCCTCACAGAGAAAGAGAGGGGAAGAATTGGAGTTGAGACAGAAGGAAAAGTGACGAAGAGAGTGTTATTATTGACTATTAGAGGAACCGTTAATTGAACTGATTGATTTGATCAATTATTTAAAAACAACGTTCGGAATCCTATTTTGGACATGTTCAAAAAAATCGAACCTCTGTTCGAAGTGGAGCTGTGTGTGTGTGTGTGTGTGTGTGTGTGTGTGTGTGTGTGTGTGTGTGTGTGTGTGTGTGTGTGTGTGTGTGTGTGTGTGTGTGTGTGTGTGTGTGTGTGTGTGTGTGTGTGTGTGTGTGTGTGCAACAGCGCCCCTCCCTTAACATGTGTGGCCACTGGCCAGAAAAGGTTACTGCAGGCTACATACCCGGAGACAGACAGACAAACAGACAGACAAACAGACAAACAGACAGACAGACAGACAGACCCACACACACGGCCACGTATAGGGAGCTCCACACAGCTCCAAAAACAGTGTTGCAATGTGAGCTTGCTTGTAGCGAGTTCATTTTCAATGTTTTTTGCATTACACCGTTGTGTGATGATGTATAAAATAGAGCTCTGCCCGGTATCATGCAAAATATCGCCTGTCAGGTGGGAACAAAACTGTTACTTTACAGGATCAAATTCAAAACCATCGAAAGAAACAGATCAGCAAGCTTGTAGATCTGCTACTTTTGATGCTGCAACAATAACAAAGTACAGCAACAATATAAATATACGATTGCTTAAAAATACGTTTTAAGCCTGTTTCTCTATTATGCAATTAATTTAAATAGGCATCGAAAGGATAATCGCTGAAAAAATAGTCGATAGGTGTCGGCTTATTTTATTATCTCTCTCTCTCTCACTCTCTCTCTAACTCTCTCTCTCTCTTTCACACACAACACACACACACACACACACACACACACACACACACACACACACACACACACACACACACACACACACACACACACACACACACACACACACACACACACAGATTTGTATACTTCAACATCAACATTTTAAGACAATGATTTTATGAATGACATTATTTAATAAACAAATAACCTAAACTATTAAACCAAAATAGCGTTGTGAGCTTATAGATCTGCAATTTTTGGGGTGCACGACACAAGTGCGCAACTATGTACGTGGGCTATAAATCAGGCATGACTATTTCTAATCCCTAAGCCAAACCGCAAGACAACCATTTTCTTGTGTAGGACCTGGAACCACAATCACAAAGCTGCATTGATATCTCAGCCTCTGTTCATCAATAGACGACAGGAATGGAGAGAGAGAGAAAGAGAGGGGCATTTGTGAGAAAGAAAAATAATATATATCTCAAATTTCGTCTTGAGAGACCTTGCCTTGTTTGCTTCAGTTTCTTAGCGTGAACACAACAAAACACACACACACACACACACACACACACACACACACACACACACACACACACACACACACACACACACACACACACACACACACACACACACACACAGCATACTGTACGTACAGGGTACATGCGTGAGATGCATTCTTTTGGCATTTTTTGCCGCAGGCATAAAGGAAAGCCTTGGTACTTCTGCTGCATGCTCTCACATAAACACACACACACTTCCTGTCTGCCGCTCTCTTCCTCTAAACAACACACACACACGTGCGCGCACACGCACGCAAACACACGCGCGCGCGCACACACACACACACACACACACACACACACACACACACACACACACACACACACACACACACACACACACACACACACACACACACACACACACACACACACACACCTTTGTCAGCACTCTCCATACAGTGTAAATGATCCATGCTCAGAGAGCTATTATCCGTTATGGGAGCAGCAGCACAACAGTGTGCACACACGCACACGCACACATGCACATGCACACACACATGCACGCACATACACACACACACACACACACACACACACACACACACACACACACACACACACACACACACACACACACACACACACACACACACACACACGCACATGCACATGTACTGCATATCCAAATTCTGTTTTGTTCATTCAAAATCCCAACAGTAAGTTAAGTGCTGATATTGACCGTAGTGTAACTTAAGAATACACTAAAACAATGTCCAGTGATGACTTCAGCCTAGGTTACTACATTATATAGTACCTTCACTTTACACTTAAACACTTAAGACCGGGAAGACAATATTACTTTAACCATTATGTTATGTTTAGATATACAAAATAGCTTATCTACAAGTTCATTACATGTTCCATCACATTATCTGTAATTGCGACCGCCGGAAAACAGCATATCGGGTCGGGTCGAGAGCGGTTCTGGAAAACAGCGTATTGGGTCGGGTCGAGGCCGGGCAATGCACTCCCCGCTGCGGCGGGGAACGCGAGTGCCGGTTCCGGAAAACTGCGTATCGGGTCGGGTCGAGGCAGGGCACCTGCACTCCCTGCTGCGGCGGGGAACGCGCGTGCCGAAGTTTGTGTTGATTCATGTGGTCACATACTCACATACTCACAGAGATTTCTCGCATTTATTGTAAGATGTGAAAGTCCTGTGACGTCTATGACATCTGACAATCCCTGTTATGCCCATATATGGAGATCCCTGATGTAGAACCAGCTACACAGATATGGGCTGTCTTCCTCCATATATGGGTATTCCCATATGAAGTTAGATAATGGGCTTAATACTGATGATTGACATCAGGGATCGGCTGGAGACATGATTTGCCGTTTCTCATACTAAACTGCGACCTTCGGTCGCAATAAGTAACATATTACTCTCCTAAGTAATATTGCCCAACACTACTCAGTTCCTCTCCTCTCCTCTCCTCTCCTCTCCTCTCCTCTCCTCTCCTCTCCTCTCCTCTCCACCATGCTCTCCAGTAGCAGGGTGTGTTTTTTAAGTAGATTACAGCTCTCTCTATTAGGTTCCCTTCTCATTTCTCCTCTCCCCAGTAATCCTCCTCTCCTGGCTGACGCTCACCCCACTTACAGTATCTCTCTCTCTCTCTCTCTCTCTCTCTCTCTCTCTCTCTCTCTCTCTCTCTCTCTCTCTCTCTCTCTCTCTCTGTCTCTCTCTCTCTCCCCATTCATCAGCTCCGGAGGTTTAACCACTTGAACCCCAGAAGCCTCCATATATTTTTATATATCGTCACGGGTGAAAACCTCTAATATGTAAAAGAATTCAAAAGTAGCAGATCAAAACGCGACACTTTGCACCACGTTTCGAGCTTGTGGATCAACTACTTTTGATACGTTTGTGTGTGACACTGTAGTATGATCAAATTAAGCAATATTACACGCCCTGCGGGCTCGGGCTCGAGTAATATTGCTATTATACAACTGTTGCCCTAAAAAAACAACAACACGTGAATTTAATTTCATTGTATTTAAGATATGCAATAGGAATTTGTAATTTTTTTATGACACATTTAGCTATACTATGTCCCTGAATTTCACATGAAAACTGCTAGACTAGCTGCCTAGCATAGTGTGGGGAGCGAGGCGCGCTTTTTCTCTTTCGTGACCAACGCAGCTGATTTATTTATTTGATGAGACAGTGCAGTAGTGCTGATTACATTCACAGTTGGAGAGCCTGTTTTTCATTGAGTGCCCGACTACCTGTTGTATAATAGGGCATTCATTTACACAAAAAAGAAGAAGAAAAAGTTAGAATGTGGTCATAAGAGGTTACTGCCCAACAGCAACGATATGAAGCACCTTTACCAGGTTCTACAAGACCAGTCTGGGAAAGGACTCCTCAGAGAAGAGTCTTCTTACAATCCCTCATTATAGCTTCCAACCATGATCAGTAGTAGAACCATGTAGCAGATCTGCAAGCCAAGCATCACTGCAATGGGCAGCCTGGAGCCTGCCCTGCATAGGGTCTCCTAGCCAGTATGCAGGGGCGTCAATTGGGTTATGGCAGGGGTATGCAGCTGCCATACCCTGGGTCCAGGGGGGAAAATAAAAGTTACTTTTAAATATAAATCCATGAATGTCTCTTGGTTTATCTGTGCTGGTTATTATGTTATTAATTAAATTACAGTAAAATAACTACAAATGCAAAATGTAACAAAATGGTCACTTTAACAAGGTACAGTATTATAATTATATTCTCCACATTTTTATTCTCCCCATCTTGACAAAATAGTAGCCTTTATTCCCAGGTTCCGCAGGTCAGCTGCACAGGTGCAATGCATTATTGTTAATTGTGGCACGTTTACTAACACGCCAAGTTTAGCTGCACTTGAACAACTGTTCCAGGCTGCCATATCCAGCCCAAGAAACCGTAGAAACGGGGGAAAAATAAAATGTACTTCTTAAAATAAATGTATCATGCCTTGTTGCTAAGGTATGGCAACATGACTGGTGTCTTGCACGACACCAGTCATGTTGCCATACCTTAGCTTTTTCTGAACTGACGCCACTGACGCCACTGCCAGTATGTACTGTCAAATCTTATTGTTCTCTTGTTTCCAGAACCTTTCAGTCTCAGACAGCATGAGTTACTCCGACGCTGGGGTCCCTTTTATGCCCATATTATATGAAGATCCCTGATGTCATCGATATATATCGTATGTTGTGATGTCATGGGAACCACTCTAACAGAATCCCTTGTATGCCCATACAGGGCCGTTTTTAGCTATAGGCGGACTAGGCGGTCGCCTAGAGCGCCAGCCTAGAGGGGGCGCCGAAATGGAGGGAGTGGACCCAAACCAGCCCAAAACCGACCCAAAACCGACTAAATTCAAGGCAAAACACGCAAAAATCGCGCGCGCGCAAATTCGAGAGAGCTCGCCTAGAGCGCCGATTAGGCGCGCTACGGCCCTGTGCCCATATATGGAGATCGCCAATGTCATCAATATTAAGCCCATATGTAACAGGACTTCATATGGGAATGCCCATATATGGAGGAAGACAGCCCATATCTGTGCGGCTGGTTCAGACAGGGATCTCCATGTACTGTATGGGCATAAATGGGCACGCAGCCACGCACACACACTTTGTCAAACATCTAACTACAGTATACATACACATGAAGAGATGCTTATGACTTGAGGTTATGAGTGAGTTTTTAGGCTCAAAATAAAGCTGTCTGAATATAAAAGTCAAGATCTTTTAACTTCCATCCCTCTCTCTCTCTCTCTCTCTCTCTCTCTCTCTCTCACACACACACAGCATGCTGCAACTGAACTCTAAGAAGCTTATAACGTGCTGGTTTGGTCCTATGTGTCATAAGCCATGGGCTAATCTACTGTCAAGTATTAGCATACCAATCTGCAGGCGTAAAGCCATAAGCATGGAGCCTGTTCAAATTGGTTCAATTATGTAGAATGTGACACCAATCTCCAAAAGCAGCTTTTTGAGAGAGCTGGAAAATGAGTGGAAAATATGAGCTATGGAACTAGGCTGTGTGTGTGTGTGTGTGTGTGTGTGTGTGTGTGTGTGTGTGTGTGTGTGTGTGTGTGTGTGTGTGTGTGTGTGTGTGTGTGTGTGTGTGTGTGTGTGTGTGTGTGTGTGTGTGTGTGTGTGTGTGTGTGAGAGAGTGACTGCGTGTTTTTTTTTGTAGTGATGATGAGACAGTTTAGACATTCTAAAAGAGCTTCATATCGTCAATATCAAACAGAAACCTTGTATCTCCATATTTCAACTTTATTTTAATTTTTGTTTTTTGGAGCGGTGATAGCTGCTTCCTACTTTTGACTTGGTGTGTCCCCGTGTCCCTATGCAGCACGAACAGCTGCAATACCGCTGGGTGACCAGTGCCAGGCCTGGCTGACCAAGTGGCACTGTTGAGCAGCCTAAGGTTGCAGTTTAGTATGTGAACGGTCACAGCTTGTCTGTATCTCTGTCTCTAACGCCTGACACTGTGGTTCTATGGGTTTGTTGCTCTGACATCATGCTCTGACATCACTGTGATGTCAGGGGAACCACTCTTAACAGAAGGGGTTTGCCGCTCTGACATCACGCTCTGGCTTCACTGTGATGTCACACTAACAGAATCCCTTTTATGCCCATAATATGGAGTTCCCTGATGTCATCAATATTAAGCCCATATCTAACAGGACTTCATATGGTAATGCCCATATATGGAGGCCACATCGGCCACATGCCACACTAACAGCTGGTTCTACAGACAGGGATCTCCATGTATGGGCATAAAAGGGTATGATGTCAGATGTCATAGACATCACTTTCACATAACGAATAACTGAGTAAGCATGCTTGGGCTCTTACAGCATATCTCCATATACAGTACATGGATCTCCATATATGGATACCAGGGCTCTCCATATGGGTTACTGATCCGATCAATTGGCGACATGCGACCTGCAACCTCTCCCTTTAGGACGAGGTCGCATGTCCCTGAGGCGTCTAGCGTCTTACTAGTTAATAGCAGATCTACAAGCCCATATAAGCATATATTTGGACCAAATAAGTGTTGATAATGTGATTTTGTCCATATACTTTACCAGCTCTACTGTATCGGAGCTCTATTAGCGACTCCAACCAACAACAGCTTGTAAACGAGCTCATCCACCAGCTGTGCCAATCATCCCCTTGCAAACGGGGGCAAACATCTGTCCCCATTTGTAAGCCTCTAATTAGTATTCCAGCGGTGCCGGCATATCGTGCCAACTCTCTCCACCTCTGTCTGTGTGCTCCGCTAGCCACACCTTCCACGCGAGGTAAGCTAGCTAATATAATGGCCAGTTGAAAGCCCCCAAATTGATATGTGTTTGACTGCGGACCCAAACTTTTTCAATATTATTTCGAAAGAATTCCAAAGATGCAGCGTGGGACGAAGTGAGCTTGTAGATGTGCTGTTTCTGCACAGCCAACGTATAAATGGATAAAGTGGTTAAAATGATTGTGACGCTATACAGTATATCAACTAGTGTTGTCTTGGTTCTGTCTAAAGTTTGTGTAAAGTTTGTCATGTCTTAATAATTTTGATTAAAAACAATAAACCTATCGTTAAAAAAAAAAGTAGGGACATTAATTTACAAAAACAAAAAAACACAGGCAGCAACGATATGAAGATAGGTTGTAAAAGGGTGAAGTCGTCCTTTAAGTCAGGGGTATTCAACAGGGGGTCCTCAGAGTTACTACAGGGGGTCCTCCAAATCTTTGTGTGATATAAGCTTTTATCCTCCTTTTTTATATGAACCACTTGAACCCTAGCGTCCATATTCTGAGAACTGTAGCCAAAAATAACAGATCTACAAGCCCACAACGCCTCGCAGCGCGAGGCGTTGTGAGCTTGTAGATCGGCTATTTTCGGCAAAGAGGTATGGTGTAGAAGGGAAAAAGAGCAGACTAAGTACATAGTAAAAGGTCAAGTTTATTAGGTAATGACTGCTCAATGGTTAAATATATGAAAACAAAAATTGACATGAATCCAAAATACACTGATGATTGTGCTGTCAAACGATGAAACTAGTGTATATGGAATCTATGAAAAGGTTGTGGGGGTCCCTGCTTCATCTCTCTCTCGACTAAGGGGTACCTGGCCTGAAAACGTTGAAGACCCCTGCTTTAAGTACAAGATCAGAGTGCTTCTTCCAGCACTGAGTCAGCTGCGTGTGCGAGGGTTTAGGCTGTATAGTGTGTAGCGCTGAGATGAGGCAGCATCCATTACACACAAACAGGATGATATTCAGACGGCATGGCAGCCAGGCTAAGTGAGGATTGTTGCTGTTGTTTTGGTTTGGCCGTGGCGCTGCCAACAGACTGCTCTGTGTGGGCAGCTGGGATGCCATGCTGCCTGGGATGAGGATGCAGGGCCTGGAAAAGCGTTTAGTGTTAACATCTCTGCTGCAGCAGCATCTGAGCAGAGGTCTTCAACAGGGGTCCGGGACCCCCAGGGGGTCCTCAGAGTTACTACAGGGGGGCCGCCAAATATTTGTGTGATATGATCATGTTTTTTACATTAATCACTTGAACCATCCCTATTCTTAGTGGAACATTAGCCAAAAAATAGCAGATCTACAAGCTCACAACGCCTCGCATGCGAGGCGTTGTGAGCTTGTAGATCGGCTATCTTTCGGCAGAGAGGTTTGGTGTAGAAGGAAAATAAGAGTAGACTAGTAGGTATTGACAGTTCAAGTGGTTGAATATACTTTTTTTTTTTACGTTATGTAGTGGGGGTCCCTGCTTCATCTCTCTCTCTCAGCTATTAGGGGTCCTTGGCCTGAAAACATTGAAGACCCCTGATATAGAGATGCTAGTAAAACCCTAGTCCAAAATTCTCAGTCAATCAAACACAAACATCAGCTAATCTATTGAACTCATTAAGACCTGAGGCCGATTTTACAAATGTCTTCTAAATCTTGTTTTCCCCCTGAAAAAAAAAAACATATGTTGCTATATGAGTGGTGCTCAAACGTTTTCATGTCAAGAACCCCCAAAATGATATGCATTTGTCGCAGACCTCCATCTCAAAATATTGCGTTCCAAGGACCCCCAGAAGCAAAGATTTGAGTTGAAAATTTTTGCTTTAAAGATATAAATGTATAGATACTCAACGATTTGCATGAATGTTCGCGGATCTACAAGCTTGTATATATATCTGCTATTTATTTTGAATAGCCACAGTATAAAATATGGTTAAGGTGATTGAAATCTAAAATGACAGATGCTTTCCCGGTTTTTAAAACCAGGATAAAGACAACACTTGATATGACATGATGATATCTAAAATCCCAGACAATATCGATATAATATCGATGCATAACCCAGCCCTACTACTACCCTCTCCCTCTCTCTCTATGTCTCTCTCCCTCTCACTCTCTCTCTCCCTCTCTCTCTCCCTCTCTCTCTCTCTCCGTCTGTGTCTCTGCAGGCAGAGCTTTCGGAATGGGACAGAAACAACAGTGACATCAGCTGAACATTCAGCAGACAGGAATGTGAAGTGGTGTCAGGTCAAGTTCCACTTCCCTACATTTCTGTTTACACAACACACTGGTCCCTCACAGGGGTGTAGCACCAAACTCTGGGCCCTGGGTACAAGGACTCACTGAATGTTCTTCATAGTGGGAGGGGGTTTAACCCATTTAGACTGGGAACGCATTATTACGCATTATTTTGTGCTTTAACTATTGAAGAATAGATATACAAGCTCACAGCGCGGCACTCGGTGCCGCGCTGTGAGCTTGTATATCTACTATTTTTGAAAAATCTTCAAAATTTGTGCAGTCTTTGAATAGCCTATGTATTTAAAAAAGAAAACCTATGTTTCTATGTCAGTGGTGCTCAAACATTTTCATGTGAAGGACCCCCGAAATGATATGTATTTGGCCACGGATCCCCATCTCAAAATATTTTGGAAAGAGCTAAGCTCTAAAATCTGGCTTTGTCCGGTTCCCAAACTGGTGGGAAAAACGTGTTCAAAAATGTCTGGGCCCTAAAGTCTAAAGTCGCCTACGTCTGCCCTAGATATGGCTTACATTTTGGCACAAACGGCTCAAAGTTTGTTGTACGCCCAGGCAGGGTCCCATTGGCCAAGCTTCGCAGGACGCGCTGTCCCTGGCTAGCAGTACGCTTATATGAAATTGATCTGCAAGCTCACAACGCAACACTGACTCAGACAGGCAGACAGGCAGGCAGACAGACAGGCAGACAGACAGCCAGTAGCCACTCAGTCACGTTCTCCTGAATCCCTCTCTGTCGCTTGACAAAAATCTCAATTAGTCTGTCTTTGTTCTCGCACATGTGTCACTCGAGACTTAAACCGAGACAGATCTGTTTGTGCTGCTCTTCCAGCGAGCGCTTCTTTTGTTTCTTCTTCTTCTTTCTTCTTCCCCCAACTAGAGTAGGCTCTCTCTATCGTCAGCGTGTTAAATATTGTGTACAGTGCTCAAACAACCAGGCTGTAGACAGAGAGAGAGCGAGAGAGAGAGAAAGAGAGAACGCTGCTTTGTTCCTTGGAGTGCCCTTTCCTGTCTTTACCACAATGCCTTGCCCACAAGAGATGAAAAAAAGAAAAGAAAAAACACTCTCCTCCATAATTATTGCTACCCTCAGTATAAACAACCAAAAATGTTGGAAAGGACGAAACAACTTAGCCGATGAGCTGCGAACATGCATGTAAATAGTTGAATGAAGTGATTTTTAATGATGATAAAAAGTGATTTTGTTATTTAAAGCACATGTCTTTCACTCAAAAATCTATTTGAAGTGGAAATATTGTAGATAGTTTTTTTCACTATGTCTTTATATTTTTGGAAATGTTCTTTTGAATACTTGGGTACTCAGAAAAGCACTATAAAAGCACTTTTGTCCACCACTGGTTAATAGCCTAAATCCATTTCCAACCCATGCACGGCCATACATTCTAATGCAATTAGAATAAGATGTGACTGATTGATTGCCAAAGTAAACTGATTGTCCATGTCATTGTTATTGGATATCTATTCATTTGGTGAATTGGATATATTACTCAAAAGGATAATCAGAAGCGACTACAACAGCGGTTCTCAAAAAGTGGAGTCCAGGGTACCTCAGGGGTGTTCCTTGAGAGGGGTTCCAAATGGACCCTTATTACAGGTCTGTAACTGAGAGTTATGGGGGTCCTTGAAATGAAAAGATCACTCCCAGTGTGAAGTGAGCAGTGCCTCTGATGAGTTAATTTCATTAAGCTATACGACCCAGAGGAATCCTGTCCATTCACTTCAAGGCTGCTCAACAGCGCCACTTGAAGGTTGGTCACCCAGCGGTATTGCAGCTGTTGGGGCCATGCTCATACGGATATACAGACATACATACACACTCGGTCTCAAAAAGAGAGAAGCTGCACGTTTTTTTATCGAGGAAAGTCAAGTGGTTTTACTTTGCTGCTAATACAAAAACGGATTAATGACAACGGTTATTAGGGGCGGCTTCGAAACTTCCTGGACAAACCACTGGACTAGAATATTGAACGTACTAGGGGCCAAGCTTCTCAGTGTGTCGCTTCTGTTTTCTCCCTCACTCTTTCAACCACTCTTCATTTATCCACTCCTTCTCCCCTTTCCGTGTCTTGCCGTGTTGCATTAAGAAAACACTCTCCATAGAGAGAAGCTGCATTTCAGAATGCTCAAGTGGTTTTACTTTGCTGCTATACAGGTGTTAAAAACAGATTAATGACAATGGTTAGGGGCAGCTTCTAAAGTTCCTGGCATTGCCTTTTGTTTTGGTGTTGAATAAATGATGACCTTTGCTATAAAACCCCAGTCAGACGCTGTGTGGTCTGAGCGGGCCCTAATGGCCTGGTGATGTGGTTGTTATCCTGGCTCTTAGTGGGTAGGAGTGGTGCTTGTGCTCAGCACTGCGTTTTATAAAGGTCTACTACATGATGTGTCAGTCAGGTGATCTTTATGGATGATGGGAGGGAGCTGGAAGAACTGCCAGACACAACGCAATGTCCACTGGAACCATTTACCAGACACCTGGAGGTGTAATTGTCCTGCTGAAACCAGGGCCTGGTCTTTTGCCAAAACCAAACCTAGACTTTTGGGGCAATATCATGATTATTACAAACGTTTGCCTCGGTTGCGGTTAATGAACGATTACATTGTTGCTGTCAGGCAACTCAAAGTAGCAGTTCGTCCTATAGTCAGGGAATATTATCAGGATATCTGTCAAAGCTGGGAATAAATTTGTTACCAAACGATTTCTTCACCAATGTGTTTGTAAAGGTGTCTAGTAACATATCTACATACATTACATTGTTTTATATTGCTTGTTCTTATTGTTTCTTATTGCTTGTTTTTAATGCTGTTTACTGTACAGCACCTTGTAACATTGTTTTGAAAGGTGCTTTATAAATAAAATTTACTTACTTACTTACTTACATATCTATCAAAGATTGAAATTCAAAATCCCTAGGAGAATCTTTAACAGCTAGGGTAATTCTGTGTCTCATTCACTTACAATACACTATACTACCAAAAAAATCTGCTTTAAGTAGGATGTGAGGGGTCTAACTAGGTGTTTTTAATTATTCTGAATCCATTTCAAGCATTTGTTTTGCATGAAAAACATTCATTTGGCTAACAGCCCAAAGAAAACGATGGTTTAGTGATGAGTCATCACTTTTCACAGTTGTATGGGTTCCATTTTTAGCCCAAGGACACCTTTACAAACACATTGGTGAAGAAACCGTTTGGTAACAAATTTATTCCCAGGTTTTATTAATATCTCCTGACTACTATGATGACATGCCCAATTGCTGTAAAATTATTAACGCAAGAAAATAAATAATCTTCCCTTATCCACGCTCCATAAGGTCAAATGCGTATCAATGTAGGGGAAGCTTGACATGGACTGTCTTAGACAGCTACGGAACTCCATCCATCAGAGCACACATCCATCGATCCCTTCATCAGCCCAGCCTGTCAGACAGGCTGCCGTTCATCCATCCATCTTGGCCCCAGGCAGCAATGTTCACCCGTCATTTAGTCATCCATCCATCCATCCTAGAGGTGGGACGTTCGCGAACGAATTGAGTCTTTTGAACGGCTCTTTGAAATGAACGATGGGATCCGGTTCGCAGTAGGGAGCCGTTCCTTTCTAATGAACAGTGGTGGAAAATAAATCAAATTCTTTACATAAGTAAAAGCATCGATGTAGAAATACTCTGCCACAACTCGAAGTTCGGAATTAAAATGTACTTGAGTAAAAGTATCAAAATGTACTTAAAATACCAATAGTAGTCATTATGCAGAATGTCCCATTTCACAAGTTTTCCAATGAATAAAAGATAGAAAAATAATTTGAAAATAGCAGATCTACAAGCTCACAATGCGTCGCAACGTGAGGCATTGTGAAAATTAGCCATAAATCCCATCTCTAATCTATCCATTCCACATATCCACCCTTAAAGAGTGATCCATACATACTGCCGTCGATGATCAACTGATCCACCCGTCCTGCCATCCACTGATCAATTGTCCGATCCATTCACAGAGGATGACCATTAAATCACTATAGCCGCTAATCTAGCTGCCCAGACTGGCAGAGAGATGGGGGGAGACAGAGAGAGAGAGATGGAGAATGCCCTGACACCATCCATTAAAATATGTGTATCACTGGTTTCTTTCAAAATTGGCCTGAAAACCCATCTATCAGTAGACCACAAGGGGAGGTAAATGTAAATGAAAGGAGGTGTCATTTACTGCAACCCTTTTCCCTTTTCTCCTTTGTACATAATAGTGTTTTGTATTTGTTGATGGCTTGATGACATGCATTACTGTGTACATTTGTTATGCTATGTTGATGAATTTAATACATAGGACCACAATGGACACAACACCCTGCAAGCTCACAACGCGTCGTAGTAGTTGTAGTTAATCTAGTGAACTGTGACTGATGCACATCAAACTTTGGTACGGATGCTGCCAGTAGGCCACGGTGGTATGGCCACAATTTATTTTGAAACATTCAATAATTTTAGTGAAAATCTCTGATTTACAAGCTCAAAAGGCCTTACAGTGCAGTGTGAGCTTGTAGATCAGATATTTTCACGCGACACTGGCTGAATGCAGCATCTTAAGAAAGAATCTCCCTCTCTGTGTAGAAATCCATGCCGCACGGCACATCTCCAGTATTTACTTGATAATGCGTAGTTCAGTGTGGTATCAAGCACCGAAAATAGCCAACCTCCAAGCTCACAACGTGTGAGCTTGGAGGTCTGCTATTTTCGATATTTTCACCAAAAGGCCCTTTTAGAAATTTCAGCCCCTGCCTCTCTAACATTCTCTGCACGTCCCTGAAAAGAAGGACTGGATGAACTAAACTTTGGGAAGCTGCTGCTTTTTAGCCCGGCAGCCCAGAACAGCTGCTGGAGGCTGATTCTTTAATGAAGGCATCAGGGAAATCACACACCGTTGAACAGCAGTGGAGAGAGCAGAACACTAAAAATCTAAAATCTAAAAGTATTTGAAACTTACTTGATCAAACATATTTTTGACACTAGGAACAAAGGAGCCCATCCATTCACTTCACCTATATTCAGGGGTCCAGTATATGTGCAGGCTAATAGCCTTCTTGATTTGATAGGCAATTAAATGTCACTGTCAAATCTTTTGTTCCAGTCCAGCCTTACTGAAAGACAGCCCTTGACACTGGCCACCTTACAGATTAATATTGTGGCTAAACAACAGCTTGAAGGATAAGTCTGATAATGATGTACCTTGCATGTTAAAATCATGGATACTTTACATTATTCCCCACATTTTCCAGAAGGGGGCTTTTTTTCTTGTAAGTTGAGTACAAAGGACCCCAATGGAAACAAGCCATAGGCTTTCTTGCTTTCATCCGCCCTGCTTCTGTGTTTAGTTTTTATGATGGCAAGTGAAGAGCAGTCTTCTGACATAAACAAGCATATTGGCTAAATGCAATAAGTAGTCAGTCAGATCCAGTTGGAGTGGGAACAGCGAGCACTTTTAATGCGGTCAGTTAGTGTGTGTTTAACTGTCATCTGTCATGAGCTCATTGGCTCCTGTTCTCTGGGGAAAAGTGTGGTTTGGAAGTGGCCAAAGGTTTGTGTTTGGCAGCCTTCTCTCCTCACACATGATGTCATCTCAATCATTTTCAAATCATTTACAAAAATGATGTGAAATTAGTACATCGCAATGCATTGTGAGGTTGTAGATCTCCAGTTTCTCCCCTTTTCCCCCCTTCACAACGCTGCAGTGTGACAAAGTATAAAAAAATCTATCCACGAGTTTCCTACGCCCCATAGTGCATTGCGCAAACGTTTGCATCGATCTTCCGGCGCCGATTTACAAGCTCTCAACGGGTTGCATCTGCAACGCGACGTGAGCTTGTATGTCTGCTGTTAAACCCGGAAGTTTGGTCCGGATAGTCTCCAGTAAACTCCCGCGGAAACTTGTGGATAAAAACACACTTTTCCAAACAATTATCAGTAGAATAATCGCTGAGAAAATGATCGATAGTTGCAGCCATTCAAGCAAGTTGAATTCATTAACAATGATTATAATGAGTTCATGGTAACTTGTCTTTCATGCACATTCTGCGTATTAACTCTCGAAAATAAAATATCGAAGATAAATTATTTCCAAATGGAGGTACTGTAATAAAAGTTTACATACTGTAAAGGCAATGTATCTTTGGGTCTACAGTACATACTGTATTTCTGGTGAAATGATGTAAACATGCTTTGTTTTATACATAGCAACAACAACAAAAAGTAATGTAAATTATATCAATACTATCGTTGCAGCCAGGCAGAAACCTCATATCTCCATGTTTCAACTTTTCATGGTTATTTACTTATTTGTAAATGAATGCCCTTCTTTATCATACAAATGTGTTGCACAGAAGCAGTGAAAATAGCAGATCACATCCTTGCGTTGTAATGCAACATGTTGTGTTCTTTAAAAGCTTTTAAAATGAGCCTATAGTCTCAACCACTTAAATATGGTTGAACGGAGTCCCTCAGGGCTCTATACTAGTTAGTCTTCTGTTACTGTGGGGTAAAGCTTATACTTTAGCTATTGAAAAATAGTCATGAAAATGTGCGCAAATCTCAAATTTTGCTTCTGGGGGTGGGGGGTCCCTGAAACTAAATATTTTGAGATGGGGGTCTGTGGCCAAATACATTATCATTTTGGGGGTCCTTCACATGAAAAAGTTTGAGCACCACTGACATAGAAACATAGATTTTTGAAACATAGATTTTTCAAAAAACCTTAGAAGAGCATTGAGCACTCGGTGCCGCACTGTGAGCTTGTATATCTGCTATTTTTCAATAGTTAAAGCACAACATAATGCATAATAATGCGTTCCTGGTCTAAATGGGTTAAGCCGCCTCCGCCTATGAAGAACATTCATGGGGGGCCCGCAGTGAATCCTTGTACCCAGGGCCCAGAATTTGGTGCCACACCCCTGCTTGTCGATCTGCTATTTCCAGCTTTCCTCACAATACGGATGCTGGGGTTTAAGTGGTTAGTGATGTGAATAGCAGGTGGGTGGCGTCAGCCCCAGGCTGGAAAAAAAAAACAACAGATGTATTTGCTCGACAGAGGAACTGAAATGTTTCTGTGTATACAAAGCAAGCCCAAAATGACAATTTAATGGAACAGACCAGAGGAAGGTGACAAACGTTTGTTTTCCAGAGGATTAGCCATGTCTTCCTGAACGCACGACGACCCTTTTAACGTCAGGAAGAGTCTTGACAGAGCTGAGCTTGTTTTGACAGAGCCGGCATGCTCTGGACCTGGCTCTAAAAATACACACACAAAGGAGAAAAGTGTGTAGTGTGTTGTGTGTGTGTGTGTGTGTGTGTGTGTGTGTGTGTGTGTGTGTGTGTGTGTGTGTGTGTGTGTGTGTGTGTGTGAGTGTGAGTGTGAGTGTGAGTGTGAGTGAGTGTGAGTGTGAGTGTGTGTGTGTGTGTGTGTGTGTGTGCGCGCGTGTGCATGAGACATGGAGAGATAAAATGCTAGAGAGAGGAAATGTAGTGAAAGGTGTGTGTGTGTGTGTGCGTGTGCGTGGTGTGTAAAAAGGGATTATATAAATAAGATACTGTAAGTGTGAAATGCGTAAATGAAATATGGGTATGGACCAGAGAGAGAGACAGTCAGAGAGAGAGACAGAGAGACTGCTCTGGGAATCCAGTTTCACAACATGAATTTTTGAACGACTGCAGATGAGCAAAGAGGAGAGACAGAGGCAAGGAGAGAGGAGCTGAGAGCTAGAGGGAGGAGGAGGAGGAGAACAGATGATAATGATTGAAGAGGAAGGGGGTGGAGGAGAGGGCTGTTGTTGACTCATGGTACACTGCACGCATCACCTATTCTGCACTGTACATCACACCCTCACCTGCATGCGCGCACACACACACACACACACACACACACACACACACACACACACACACACACACACACACACACACACACACTAAAGAAGACATGTTTTGTAGCCTAAGCTTCTCCTTTTGCCTCAAAGACCATTACAATATGGAATGTGCGTTTTTGATGGGACCCTAAAATTATGCTGTGGTAATAATTTAATCATTATTAAGGCTGTTCAGTGTTTGTCTAATAAGAAAAGACTACAAATAATGTGAGTGAAGATTGTGCTATTTCACCACAATCATCCTTAACACATCTGCTGCCTCTTAATCTGAAGGTTGCTTGGTGCCTCGGCGCCACGTCGTTTCCTCCGTCGGCCGCCGCTATTATTTTGAAGGGCCGGAAGGGGGTTGTTTTTGTTTTTTTGGATTATCACTTGACGGCAACGATTACGTCATCTAGTCACATGACAGTGTGCGACAAGAAGATGAAGATGGCTGCGCCCTGCCTTTTGCCTTGTTTACATTTAGATCTGCTGCAAAATGTCTCAAAATGGCTATTTTGTTTAAATGAAGTTTCTTTATGGGCCTCGCCATTGACTTAACATTGAGGAGCTTCACTTCGCGTGCACGCCCAACGTGCGTTGTAAACAAATCGCCGACATTACCGATGCGAGCGGGACCGGAGCGACATTAAGTAAGTAATAATATCTTTACTGTATATACAGTAAGATTCACAGTCCTCACCGTCAACGGCGCCATGGTATTAACCCTTTCAATGACAATCCTCACCGTCAACGGCGGCGAAAAAGTTAATAGAACTGTTCTTGACAAGGCAAAACTATTGGACGTTTCCGCGGCCGGCTATTTGATGGTTATCTTGTAGGTTAGGATACGCTGTCTATGACCGATCAATCAGTTTAGTCTGTCTTAACTGCATGTCATTACAGGTGAACTGAAAACTTTAAAAACTAAAATATCCAACCTACAAGCTCACAACATGTCCCGATTCAACCCGTTGTGAGGTTGTAGATCAGTTATTTTCCCTATGCGTCGTTCACCCAAAAAAATACTTTTTTCTATGAATTGCACACCCATGAGATGAGCCTTGAGATGATGGAGATTTTTAGTTCTTTTGTCGCATTCCTGAGCCAATAATTTGAGGGAGTTTCCAGGAGGAGACTCTTACTAAGTCTCCTATTGACCGATGACCCGCTCAAAAAACGGGGTGTGTAATTGATAGAAAATAAGTCATTTTGGGTGATCTACTCCTTTAAGTTGGTCAAGCTGAGCATAAAGGGAGAGAGAAACCCACAAGATCATTTCTGCAAGTATTTGTTTTCCCTTCACCAATCACCATAATAACTACAGGACATTAGCTTACTGTAGCTAATGGGGGGGTCCACTCTGTGGCCAAATATCAGCAGTTGGCACCAAAACATTTGACAATTACTGGTGTACAGGTTTCAAACTGACAACAATAACAAGTCTACTTCCCTTCTTATTCTTATGCCTACGGGCCATTCCATCAGCATTAGCAACCCGCTGGGGCCGGTTCTAATGAATGCCTGCAGGGAAGGGGTCGTTAGGCACTTTAGAACACTGTCAGAGGGAACAGCTGGCGGTAGACTGGGATCTGGAAGGCCCTGAGGGAACGCATGCTGATTGTGTCCACAGGGAACACAATGAGGAAGTGTTGAAAGGACATTATAGGGCGCCCAAAGGGACAGGCAGGAGACTGTCTTTGGAAAGGAGGAGGAAATAGAAAAAGGCAACAGGACTAGCCTGGTTCCAGACCCTGAATCGCTAGCCACGCCCCTTTAAAAAATTGTTCCTGCGATTCAGGTCTGGCTATGCTCTCATTGAAGTGGTTTTCCTCGGTTGAAATTCCAACCAAGCAAATCAGCGTCACTTCAACTCGAAGACGTTGGGGCTTGTGAGCAGCGTGGGTGGGGTTTTCCCAAATCAGGTGCGATTCCAAGTAACCCAGCGCCGCCGCCGGACCATACCGCACATTCCCAAACATAAACATTGCGTCGCTCACCGCGGTAACACGATCTCGTAATGAAACATCATGTTTTACTGTGTTCACTTTGATTACTAGTTTCGTAGCGCTCCTATTCTGCCTGTTTCTTTGGTTAGCAAGTAGCAAGCAACAGGCTAGCCAGCCACATAACAACACCAATAACGACTACGTTATCTGCTTTGCTACTGTTGTGATTGGTTAGTATGATTCTAATCTGTAATTAATCTGACTCTAATCTAAAATTCTTCTACGATTTCAACTCGACACTTTCAACACTGTTACTTACTGTGTGTGCAAACTGCAGAGTGAACCGGGTCCAGGGAAAAAATGATAATATTAGAAGGAAGGCTATTAGAGTATTACGAGTATTAAAAGAAGATGTACTAGGAATCCTCCTCAGGGATTTTCCTTGGATTGCTGCTGTCACACATTAAGTAATGGAGCGGGCCAGGACTCTGTCGGGGAGACGCCGCTAAGCAGCCGAGTCAGCACTGTTCACTTAATGGGAACATGGGAACATCTTGCTTGCAGGAAACATATGGAAATAGTTTTGACCGCTCACCACCGCTGCATCTATCTATAGTCTCTGTCTCTCTGGCAGCTCATTACATGACTGGAGCTGATATTAACTCTTAAAGCAGTGGTTCTCAGCCTGTGGGTCGGGACCCCCAGGGGAGTCCCCCAAATTATTTTGGGGGGTCCCCCAGATGATTAACTTAATGTGAAACATTGTTTTCTCACTCAACAGTAAACAAACCAACATAAAGTTTACAGGCACATTTCTAAAGTGACAATTTAAGGACTTTTTAATACTTCTGAAGTGACTAATTAAACACCTTCTAAGCCGCGGCAGAACCCCCTGAACCCCGGTACTGCCGTGCAATCAGCGTTTTATTTATAAACATATTTTAAAAAACAAACACACCAAATGATAAACAACGCGCGCGGGTCGTTCAGTGCAAGCCAGCAGGACGTGCACACACTACGTGTTTGGGCGGCCACTTACTTAGAAGCTGCTGCTGGCTGTATTTCTGCCGTTCATTTGCATGGAGCGAGATGGGGTAATCCGCGAGAAAAAACAGCGTTCGAAAGTACATTACGTCCTCGTCGCACGCACATCGATCTAATTCCATGTATTCCACTCATTCCGAAGCCTTGATTTCGCCTGTCGTCTGGTCGAAAAAGACAAGGGGATGGGCTAAACCAGGCTGCAGCACACACAGTGAAGGGGAACGTAATGGCCGCTCGTGGAGCCAGTGGCAGAGCCAGCCGATGACGTCATCACGTTTCTGACGTGATCCGATTGCACAACGTCTCTTAAAGAGACAGAGCACGACCTGCGACTGTATTTTTCAAAAAATTATGATTAATTTCATAAATTACGGCGAAGTACGGGAATAGACGATTGGCTGATGGGACCCAGTAGGAAGTCCGAGGGAGTGCGGCCAGGCTTAGAAGGTGTTAAACATTGGCAAAATTGTCAAATATTAGAGGCAGAAATTGTGAAAATAGCCGATCTACATGCTCACTGAGCATGTAGATCTGCTATTTTCACAATAGAACCGAAAATGTAATTTCTCAACTCTTAGTGCTCGTCAGGGTGGGGGGGTCCCCAGTTAAAATATGATTATTTTGGGGGGTCCCCAGTTAAATGATGCTGAACTTTGGTAGAGGTTGGGTTGTATTGGTAGAGCCACCTTTGGGTGGTACAACTACCTGGCCACGATACAAGTCAAAATATTGCCACATCATCTTTATCAGTTAATCCTGTTTGCCAAGCGTGAGGAATGAGGAATCAGGATTTTGTATCTCTCCCTTCGCTCTTTGCTTGACTTTAAAGGTCTTAAAATCACACTAGCACCAAAATAAAAAAATGCAAACAAACCTCTAGTATATTGTATAAACTAGAGCAGGGCTACTCAACTTGAGATGGCTCAGGGGCCACTCAGCAAAATACCAAAAGTCCAAAGGGCCGCAAGCTAAAAATGACGGTCCTATTTTGGACGTTTACATTGATTTTGTACAGTACACAGTCTAATAATTAAGGAAACGCACAGAAAACAGCCACATTTCCATAAGCCAGGCCAAACCTCATTGAACCAAAAGATTGTCATGGATGGAATGATGAAATTGATGACATTTGAATTTTTTTATCAAATTAGGCTTTATTCACAAAATGTGAAGTGAAAATGAACAGTTCTGGTTCAACCTTTTTGTAACCTCCCCTGTGTCTGGGTATGCAAAGCTAGTGAACTTTGGCAATGAAAAGGTATGTTTTCTCATGCCACTAACACTCCTTTTCATTAATAGGACAGATTTAAAATAAATAAACGTTTATACTTATTATTCAATCACTCAAACCCCAGCATCCCTATTCTTGGGGGACATAGCCGATCTACAAGCTCACCACAAGATGCATTGTGAGCTTGTAGATCGGCTATTTTTGGTGAAGAGAGTTATTGTATGGAAAAATAACTCAAGTACGTTCAACTCCCCCTCAGATGCACTGTACTTGTAAAACAGTTTGATGCTTTGAGCTTTGTAAAACACAACAGCTCGTTGGAGGAGATTTGTGTTAATAAGCATAGTTCCTTGGCTGCAGCGCGATCTGTTGGAATGCTTGGACTGTCGGTGCCATAGAGTTATAGTCGGAGCTGACTGGCGGAGTCGCGGAGGGAGAGACAAGCAGCGGAGACAAGGGCTAGGTCTTCATTAGACTGAAACATGACGATCGCGGGATTCGCGGCCGGTCATATCGCACGACCGTCATGCGTCTCCGCTCCAGTGAGCCCCACTGTGGTTGTCTGCTGCAAAATCTCCGCATATTTGTCTGTCTGACTGTCTCGTTGTACTGTTAGCTCTAGTGTAGCCGCCTGCATCTCTGCACTGCTACTGCATTCGCTTCCTGACTCTTATCCCTAACTACGGAGTGCACCGAGGGTCAAACATCACCGCGTTTTGCGTTTCGCGTTAACTTTGACAGGCTTAGAAAAATCATATTTCTTTTGGCATGATCATGACGGGCCGCACAGACATGCGGAAAGGGCCGCATGCGGCCCGCGGGCCGCGGGTTGAGTAGCACTGAACTAGAGGTTCGCGGCCCGAACATCTAGAGATCGCGTCTGCTTTGCAGGCGCTCACAGCAGTGATCCACCCACATCCATCCATCCATCCATCCACATCCATCCATCCATCCATCCACATCCATCCATCCATCCACATCCATCCATCCATCCATCCACATCCATCCATCCATCCATCCATCCATCCATCCACATCCATCCATCCATCCATCCATCCATCCACATCCATCCATCCATCCATCCACATCCATCCACATACATGCATCCATCCACATC
Organism: Nannobrachium achirus; assembly: GCF_963921795.1. NCBI lineage: Eukaryota > Metazoa > Chordata > Actinopteri > Myctophiformes > Myctophidae > Nannobrachium > Nannobrachium achirus. Next base: position 46,796,774 of record NC_137820.1, read on the forward strand.
CATCCATCCATCCACATACATGCATCCATCCACATCCATCCATCCATCCACATCCATCCATCCATCCATCCATCCATCCATCCATCATCCACATCCATCCATCCATCCACATCCATCCATCCATCCACATCCATCCATCCATCCATCCATCCATCCATCCATCCACATCAATCCATCCATCCACATCCATCCATCCACATTCATCCACCCATCCACATGCATCCATCCATCCATCCATCCATCCACATCCATCCATCCATCCATCCATCCATCCATCCATCCATCCATCCATGCATCCATCCATCCAGCCATCCATCCATCCATCCATCCACATCCATCCATGCATCCATCCACATCCATCCATCCATCCATCCATCCATCCATCCACTTACTGTACTGTACTTTACTGTACTCTACTGTACCTTACTGTACTGTACTTTAATGTACTCTACTGTACCTTACTGTACTGTACTTTAATGTACTCTACTGTACCTTACTGTACCTTACTGTACTGTACTTTAATGTACTCTACTGTACCTTACTATACCTTACTGTACTGTACTTTAATGTACTCTACTGTACTCTACTTTTCCTTACTGTACTTTGCTGTACTCTACTGTACTCTACTTTACCTTACTGTACTTTGCTGTACTCTACTGTACCTGACTGTACCGTATTGTACTGTACTTTGCTGTACTCTACTGTACCTGACTGTACCGTATTGTACTGTACTTTGCTGTACTCTACTGTACCTTGCTGTACCGTATTGTACTGTACTTTGCTGTACTCTACTGTACGACTGTACCGTATTGTACTGTACTCTGCTGTACTCTACTGTACCTGACTGTACCGTATTGTACTGTACTCTGCTGTACTCTACTGTACCTGACTGTACCGTATTGTACTGTACTCTGCTGTACTCTACTGTACCTGACTGTACCGTATTGTACTGTACTTTGCTGTACTCTACTGTACCTTGCTGTACCGTATTGTACTGTACTGTAATCTACTGTATCTTACTGTACTGTAATCTACTGTATCTTACTGTACTGTACTCTACTGTACCTTACTGTACTGTACCTTACTGTACTGTACCTCTCTCTCTCTGACTGTACCGTATTGTACTGTACTTTGCTGTACTCTACTGTACCTTGCTGTACCGTATTGTACTGTACTTTGCTGTACTCTACTGTACGACTTTACGTATTGTACTGTACTTTGCTGTACTCTACTGTACCGTATTGTACTGTACTTTGCTGTACTCTACTGTACCTTGCTGTACCGTATTGTACTGTACTCTACTGTACCTTGCTGTACCGTATTTACTGTACTGTAATCTACTGTATCTTACTGTACTGTACTGTACTGTACTGTACTGTACTGTACTGTACCTCTCTCTCTCTCTCTCTCTCTCTCTCTCTCTCTCTCTCTCTCCCCCCCCCCTGTGCAGCTGACCCCCCCCTTCCCTCTTGTAACCTGAGACGTGGGTGATGATAATGACACATTGCACTACAGAGGATTGCGCAATAGGTATTGCGAAATAAGCATATAAACACAAACTATACGGTAAATATGCATTTTGAAAAGATGACATTAAAGTTATACCATGTAACTTTTTTTATAAAACAAATCTTAAAATTGTCCTAACTGTTAAATCGCTTAAGTTTTAGAACACCCACTCTGTTATTTTCAACTTCTGAAGCCTTCTCTTTATATGTTTTCTATGAGTTGTGAGGGGGGGAGAATTTCCCGGCAAAATGATGTCATCTCCCACATGATACACTACCGGCTAATCACAGCGCAGATCATACACCACCGGCCAATCACAGCGAGTCTTGCTGTCTCTAAAGGAAGTAGCTTCCCTCAGCAACTGTGTTTACATTGGTGAAGGAATCTTGCTTGCTACTCCCTCAATCCTGGTCTAAAAATGACGGGAGACGGCTCTACGGATGCGTATCGGCGAGGCGGAGGTGCTTGTGACGGCCGCGGTGGTCCGCGGACCCCCGTTCCGGTGGTCCGCGGTGTTATGTTCCTGGTCTAGGGTTTACATGGAACATAACAAAAACTGGGGGAGACGCAGTCAAAACAAAGTTTAAACAATTTATTTAAATAATTAAAGTTAATGAAACATACCAAAATGAAGAGTGAGGTGTGGAAGTCAGTCAGATCAGTAGTGAAGTGCATGTATGGATGAGTGAGAGATGTAGTGTGTGAGTGTTGCATGTGCTAACAGAAATAACAAATAAGGGGAATGGTGGGAGAGGAGCTGGAGTGAGGAGAGCTGGGAGAGGACTGGGAGAGGACTGGGGAAGCAGGCTTTTATAGGCGTGGACCCGGGCCCAGGTGCACGCCAATCAGATCATCAATGATCGTCAGTCAATCAATGCTGCTCCCCAGTCCTATGGGCAGGAGAAGAACACAAATTAATACAAAGCAAATAACTATAACCAAGGGAGTGACCAATACATAACCATAAAACCCTATATGGCCTAAAGGCCTACAGTACCTCCTACTGAGGGAACCGTCACACCCCCCCCCATAAAGACGGGGTCCCAAAGGGATCACCGGACACCCTGTTACTTTGAATATTGTACTTTAAATGTTGTATTACATACTACCTGTACCACTCATCCCCTATATCTACCTCAACTCCACCCCGCCACACCATCCTGCCTATCACCTCAGCACCCTTGTACATTGGAGCACTTTTAAGAGATGACAAACCTGATGGCCTAAAATGGAGAAAACCCAGTAGACATTTTAGGGTAAGAGAACACAAGTCATGCACACATTTTTGGGTCTCCAAACTCTAGAATTAGAGGTGCTATATAACCCAATTTTAAACTTTAACATGACACTGGTCAGTAGTAATAATAAAGTATAAAAACAGAATCCCAAATAAACACCAGCACTGTATTACCAAACCCAACCACTGCTCCTCCAATGGCTAACCCCCCCTGCAGGCCATCACCCCGGCAACTGATGTCAATGAAGAACTTAAGGGATGATGACAGGACAAAAGAAGGACCAACTGAGCCTAAATGGAGAATCTGGACAGCGGAAAATCATCGGGTTTAGTGACAATATTTTTTAAGCAAATTTACATGGCATAGTTGGGTGGAATTCTGACGATTGGGTGTTGAGATCATGTAACTTTGCTCTGAGACCTTTTTCACCACCTTGTGTGGACCAGAGAACTTTGAAATTCTATGAAATGGTGATATAACCATTGGAAGTAAAGCCAGGACCTGGTCTCCTGGACTAAACACCCGGCACTCAGCTTTAACGCCACACACCGGTTTTATCTTATCCTGAACTAATGCCAACTTTTCTATAGGCTTGTCAGTTTTGATACTTTGAAACTTCTCAGATACTTTGACCTTTGGACAGTCACGGTCACTTTTATTAGCTTCCCCCGTCACCAGGGGAATGGACGTCACCACTGCCGGCGGTGGACCCTCTGCCCACACCCGAGCACCAACCAGGTCGTTACCCAGGATGACCGTCACACCAGGAATCGGCAGTGCTGGACGCACAGCAAGCTTTGCTTCTCCCTGGAACAATTCACATTTAAGCATCACTTTATGCAAGGGAACCAACAGTATGTTCATGTCTATGCCCCGGATATGAACTTTGTCACCCGTGTCAGAATCATTGGTTAAAGGAAGAACACCAGCCTGAATAAATGAGTCAAAAGCCCCTGTGTCTCTCAAAATAGTTACAGGTACTTCTTCCCCACCTTGCACCAAAGAGACAGAACCCTTCATGATAAATGGACGGTAAGAATCTACTGCTGCAACTACTGCATCTTTATTTTGACCGAAATGTGGTGTAACACAAGTGGACACCGGATGAACTGGAGCGGACATGCCAGCCCCTTTTGGTTGCCGATCACCTGCGTTAAAATTGTCAGTCTTTGGGTAACCGTTCAACTTAAAACAATCTGATCTCCAGTGGCCCCGCCTATGACAATGACTGCAGACCTTTTCTGACTCACGCACATTACCACTGCTGTTACTTTTAGCTTCGACAGGATGAGGTTTATCATATCGGCCATGTGACTCATTGGCAGCATGATTGCCACCTCCCGCATTAAACTCTTCACGGTGCGTCAAGACAAAATCATCAGCGAGCGCTGCCGCGTCTGCAGCAGTGCGCGCTTTCTGCTCATTAATATACGTCGCCACTCGAGCAGGAACAGAATTTTTAAACTGCTCCAAAATCATCAAGTCACACAACTCTTCAAACTCTGTTACCTCCGAGGCGTTGCACCAGCGGTTAAAAGACGTAGTTAAATCACGTGCAAATTCCAAATGACACTGCTTGTCATGTTTCTTAGAAAACCTGAACCGCTGGCGGTATGCCTCGGGGACGAGCTCGTACGCTTTAAGCACTGTTGCTTTAACACAGGAATATTTTTGACTGTCAGCCACACTCATTGCCGAAAAAACCTCTTGCGCCCTGCCGGTTAAGACACACTGTAACAGCAATGTGCGCGCCGAATCAGGCCATTTACGCAGGTTAGCCACACGCTCAAACATTACAAAAAATGTCTCTGGATCCCGTTCTGAAAACTTGGGCACCAGACGGAGATTTCCATTTATGTCAAACGACCCCTCGGACTGATCTGCAGGTCTAGGAGATACTTGTGCAGCAGGTTCCATCTTACCATCCCTTATCAAATCTAACTTGTTCTGCTCAACCTGTATTTTAGCTTGTTCAGTATCATGTTTCATTTTTTCAATTGCATACTGAGTTTCTAGTCTCACTCTTTCCTGCTCTAGTCTCACTTTCTCTTGAGCACTCTGTGTGTCTAGCCTCACCTTTTCCTGATCTGCTTGTAATTTAGCTTGCAACAAAATTAACTCTTTTTGTTGTTCAAATGTCAACCCTGCCGACACTACAGGCATCACAAACGGCGGCGCCACCGCTGTGACATCTGACTTTGTTGGAGTAGACATTGCCCCTTGTCCCTTATGAACAGGAACATCTTTTTCAAATAAATTCTCTCTCAACAATCGAAATAAAGTCTCCTTTAATCTCTTGTCAACTGGCCCAATTTCAATGTTATAGTTTTCTGCTATTTTAAGTAATTGGTCTTTGGTGCACTGACTTAACAGTTCCTCAGAAGGAGAATCTACAAATTCATCTACTGTAACCATCCTGGCTAAAGTGCGCTTTAACAGTCCCCTAGCTGGTTAAACAAAACACAAAATACAAGTGCCCCACTATTTAAACCACCCCGCTAACTCCACCCGACTGGATGTGCTGGTTAACGGTGGGTATTTATGCACATGAAGGCCACCGCAAAGGCCTAGCTTAACCCAGGGGTAGGAAAGGCAACCACTAGCTGGCGACCTGCGTACACCACCTGGCTGCGCTCCCGAGACGGGGTACGCACACACCGGCACGCACCCGCAATCTCCAGCCGCCCCGTGCACCTAAACCACCCGGGCCTAAACGACTTGCATTATTTTAACCCCAGTAGCTGGAAAATAAAAAAACGCACCTCACAGGGACACTTGTATGAAAACTGAATTAAAACCAGCCAGGAAACTCTTTAACTTTCACTTTAGCAGCACAATAAACCAGGAAAACCTCCCCACCAAACTTAACCAAATACTAATGAAACTTAACCAATGGAACTCCGGTTACATTCAACCCAAAAAGTTAACTGCATCTCCCAAACTTAAAGTCCAGACCAAAAAGCATAGCAGCGCTTTCTGTACTCACCGGACTGTTGATCAAACAGGACAAAGGAACCCCCGGAATGATTCCCAAATGAAGACACTGCTTTCACTAAACCACAGCGCCAACGAGCCATTAACCGACGCCCAAATTAGCCAATTGACTCTACTACTGCAGAATTTAGCCAATTGACTCTACTATTGCAGCGCAGCACTAGCAAACAAATGCAGAAGGGAGAATCACTTGATTCCCCAAACTCACTGCAAAAAAGTCAAAATTTACCGGCGCGAGCCCCCACTTGTTATGTTCCTGGTCTAGGGTTTACATGGAACATAACAAAAACTGGGGGAGACGCAGTCAAAACAAAGTTTAAACAATTTATTTAAATAATTAAAGTTAATGAAACATACCAAAATGAAGAGTGAGGTGTGGAAGTCAGTCAGATCAGTAGTGAAGTGCATGTATGGATGAGTGAGAGATGTAGTGTGTGAGTGTTGCATGTGCTAACAGAAATAACAAATAAGGGGAATGGTGGGAGAGGAGCTGGAGTGAGGAGAGCTGGGAGAGGACTGGGAGAGGACTGGGGAAGCAGGCTTTTATAGGCGTGGACCCGGGCCCAGGTGCACGCCAATCAGATCATCAATGATCGTCAGTCAATCAATGCTGCTCCCCAGTCCTATGGGCAGGAGAAGAACACAAATTAATACAAAGCAAATAACTATAACCAAGGGAGTGACCAATACATAACCATAAAACCCTATATGGCCTAAAGGCCTACAGTACCTCCTACTGAGGGAACCGTCACAGCGGCGACTCCGGCCGAAAAAAGCAATACCGCTACTGACCACTAGTTGAGCAGCTTCCACAGTACAGCTTTAAGTCTATTAGGTTCAGTTAATATTTCTCTGTTTTTTCAGTATAATGGTGACTTCCCATCACAACTCGAAGTGTTGCGAATAGGCCGGACAGAAAGTGACTTTCGCGTCTTCATATGGGAGCAGAAGATGATGCGCTGTGGGCAAGGAACGAGGAATCATGCTCTCTGCATTTGCTTTCTTTGCTTAGCAAAACAGACAAACAAAATGCAAATGAAGCAGATGGCTCTATATTCATGTTATATTTATCCTATCTAATATAATCTTAACCTGTGAACTTCTTACGTCACCGAATCCAATGGGTCACACGTTTCAGTGCAACACCAAATCTTCCACATCCAAAGAGTGATTAAGATGACAGAGGAAGAAAATTAATTGGAAATGAAAGCACAGAGCGAGTCCCGCTCGCAGCCAACAAGAGCAGCTACTGTGCCAACTGCCACGCTTGCAATCTTGTACAGGTATACTATATACTGTAGCATCACTTTAAGTTTGTGGACCTCAAATGACTTTACTGGAATATAACGGCGCCGGCGGCTACACTAGCCAGCTCGGAGAAGAGATGCCAGTGACTTTGTGACTTCATCTCGATGAGCTTGCTCTTATACAACTTTACTTTATACTCTCTTATAATTAAAACAATTCTAATAAATAATGGTTGTGGGGTGGGCTCTCTCGAGCCAGACTGTTGACTCACACAATTTTCAAAAGCTTCCGTCATACATTTTGTACAATGGAGCAGAACATGATTTGGGGGGATAGGGCTAATGTTATTAGTGCTGGCATCAAACAACACCAAGTATCGCTGGACAGGCCGATTCTTCTCGTAAAGTAGATCTTCTCTAAGAAGTTGATAATACAGCGTCTTAGAGGACGGCTGGGACAGAGTTGAGTCAGTTGAGGCTATAGGGTCTTCAGAGTCAAAGTGTTCCTATTCTCTCTTTAGCATTGATATTACCATCGATATTACCGGGAAAACATGTTATATATAGTTAAATATGTTTAATGCTTGATTTGAAGTCATGTCGCCCAGCACTACTCTATCCATTGGCTTGATACACGCCACACTTCTCTCCTCCTCTTGATAACTGCATTTGTACCTCAGCGCGTGCACGTCGTGCCCCCCCCCCCCACGCACCCCCCGTAGTTCACAGCATGGAGCTAATAGCATGTTGAGCAGACAAAGCTGTGGGGGGTTGGGGGGAAAGAGAGGGCACCCAAGGCTCTGCTTGCTGGGTGTACATGCGTGCAATGCATAAGTGGGAGTCGTGTGTGTGTGTGTGTGTGTGTGTGTGTGTGTGTGTGTGTGTGTGTGTGTGTGTGTGTGTGTGTGTGTGTGTGTGTGTGTGTGTGTGTGTGTGTGTGTGTGTGTGTGTGTGTGTGTGTGTGTGTGTGTGTGTGTGAGAAAGGGAGCAGGAAGTGTGTGTAAACAGGGTGCGTGCTTGCGTGCATGTGCGTGCGCGGTAGGTACTGTACCAAGTCTCTCTAGGGAGGCTGTTGTTTTCTTCTACAAATACTAACACTCACTGAAAACATATGTTAAAGCCCCAACTAAACACTAATTCACCAACCCAAATACCTGTTATAGTCTCCCATACTGTAGCCATTGCTGTGTGCAAATTCTCTCACAACACCCCTAACTATAAATCCACGATGGGCGAGACCTAGCCTGTTGAGTCTCTAAACGGAAGTACTGGAATTTGGCAGATGTATCGCACACAAGGAAGTTAAGTGTAGGCTCTACAGATCTGTTTACATTCTCTGTGCATGACACCAATGTTGTTAAACTGTTCCACAGAATATCGTAGTCAATGAAAGAATGGCATCAAATGTGATCAAAAAAGTAAATCAAAGAACAAGATTCTTTGGGCAGGATTTCCTCTTTTGTCAACAAAGGTGCTCCAAGTGCCCAAATACCTGACTATCTACTTCAAAAATGTTGTTGTTGATGAATTGAATACATAGGACCCCAGGACTTTTTGGTTTTATCCTTTTATCCCAAATGTCTATCTGTACCTCGTACTGTTTACTTTTCTGTCTAATAAAGAATCAATGAATCAATGAATCAATGAATCAATTAATCAATCAATCAGTCAATCAATCAATCATACACCCATCCAGCCCGTGGTTTACCTGCAGTGAGTCCTTCCCGGTAGGGGTTGCGTCCTCCCGGCTAGGCGGGCAGGTGTTTCCAGGTGCTAACGAAGGCGGTGGGGATCAGGGAGTAAGGCACGGTGGTGATGGAGTTCCAGCTGTCGGAGGTGGGGTCGTAGCAGTCCAGCGTTTTACACCGCTGCGTGCCGAAGTATCCCCCCACCACGTACAGCTTGTTCCCGGAGGCCACGGCGTGGCAGCTCATCCGCTTGGACGTCATGTCGCCCACGCGCGTCCACTGGTTGGCGTCGCAGTCGAAGCGGTACGCCGAGGCGGCGGTGAACTCGGTGTCGCCGCCCATGATGAAGATCTGGCTGCCGAGGACGGCGGCCGCCGTGTAGCGCCACGGCTGGGGGCACTCGGCGGCGATGTTCCACCGGTTGCCCACCGGGTCGTAGCACTGGACCTGCACGGGGGGGGGAGGACCCAGTTGGTTTGTTGCAGTGGTGGAAAAAGTACTCACGTATTTTTACTTTAGATACTGTAAGTAAAACTGTCAGTACTGCAATGTAAACCAGTGGTTCTCAACCTTTTTAGGCCACGACCCCCAAAATAATCACATTTTAACTGGGGACCCCACCACCCTGACAAGCACTAAGAGTTTAGGCATTACATTTTGTATAACACGGTTCTATTGTGAAAATAGCAGATCTACATGCTCACAACGCCTCGCAATGCGAGGCGTTGTGAGCATGTAGATCGGCTATTTTCACAATTTCTGCCTCTAATATTTGACAATTTAGCCAATGTTTAGTTTGTCATTTTAGAGGTATTAAAAAGTCCTTACATTGTCACTTGTGTCTGTACAGATACCCTCAATACACTTAAAATATATGTTGGTTTGTTTACTGTTGAGTGAGAAAACAATGTTTCACATTAAGCTAATCATCTGGGGACCCCTCAAAATAATTTGGGGGTCCCGACCCACAGGTTGAGAACCAGTGATGTAAACAACATTCTGTTACAAGTAAAAGTCCAGAATTCACATGGCATGCTAAAGAAAGAGGACTTCATCTCCAGTGCTTTGGGGTCAAATCCACTCACCTTAGAAGCCTTGTCTCTGTGTATGGTGGTGCCTCCAAACACAAACAGTTTTAGTTTGGCACTGACCACAGCTGCATTACTGACTCCATCTCTTAGAGGGGCCATCATAGTCCATTTATTACTCAGAGGGTCATACCGTTCCACCTGGGAGAATATCATACAAAGAATCTTTTAGTATAGTATTACTTCAGCATAGGAAAGAAAACATTTATTTACACATTTTGTTACCCCTTTTCTCCCCAATTCAATTATTTATAGCCTGGATACCAGCCTGGGTACCAGCCTGGGTACCAGCCTGCTACGCTGCGTTCAGTGGATTGGTTTTGTCACTTCTGTCAAGCCTCCATTCGACTCGTATTTCCGAAAGTCACCTGTTACGTAGGCGACGTCGTTGCTGATTGGATGTTGTTCCAATGAATCAAGAGTAGGGTTGGGGTAGCTAAGTCATCAGCCAGCCAAAACACACTGGTGTATTTGTTCCACCCCGCACCACAGACCACAGAATGGAGATAGGAGCCTGGCCAGACTGAGAAGCGAAATGATAAAACCAATCCACTGAATATACTAGCGTAGCAGGCTGGTAACCCAGTCTAAATTAATTAGGAAAATTGACCTTCCCCACCCATGTCTGTGTTGCACCTGCCGCTGCTATTGTACCCTACTGACTCTCCTGCAGGTGAGGACCGGCAGGAGAGGGTAGGGGAGCCTGTAGGGCACAATCTCCCCAGTCCTGGCCTCTCGCCCCAGCCCATATGCAAGGGATACCTGTCAGTGCACTGGTGGTTGTTGAAGAATATTACACAGGTTTATTACACGGCTACTTGATAAACAAAGTTATTTCCTTGATTACTGTAAAGAAAGTATTCCATAAGTGTTGGAATTGTTTTACACAGTCGCCTCGGAAAACAAGGAAGTGTTGATCAAATATTTCTCGCTTCAAATGTTTTCAAAAACATTCTTGAGAGCAATGTTTAGCAGTACATGACATTATGTGTTTGTTTGTATGACTGTCATGTTGGATACAGAATAACATTCAAGCAGGGCAGCCAGGTTCTCTGAGCCTTTGATAAGACAGCCTGTCTGTTATTGAGCGTTCATGAGTGTTCATTATCCAGAAATGACACACCGCTGAATTCAGTGATTGACTACTCAGAATCAAGCATTCAACCAAGCCGTGTAATAATAGTCGTTACCGCAGTGACAAAGATTGCCATTCAGGCCCGGCTACACGTAATAGGTGGACACTTATTTAGCAATTCAAAAGAAAGAAGAAAAAAAAAGAATTTAAACTTCACACTTTCATGGAAGGTTTTAAGACTACACAAGAACTTAAGAGTTCACAAGAACTTTTGAAGCCCCTTTATCAGTCAAATCAATTAGGTTTAGATTAAAGCCTGTACAATACATATACATTGGTTTGGCCAGTATATCGTCAATTATTATTATTGTTTTGATTGTATTAGTAGTATTACTATCAGCAATTATGCAGCCAATAGTAGCATGTAGATTAGGTTAATTGCGACCTTCGGTCGCAGTATACCATTAGAAATGTTGCAGCTTGTCTCCGTCTGTCTATGTCAGTCCTTCAGTCAGTCACTTACAAATGAATTACATCCTTGTCTATTTTATGCCCATATATGGAGATCCCTGTCCCATTGTCATCAATATTAAGGCATTCCCAGATCACACTTGCAAATTAATTACGTCCTTGTCCGTTCTATGCCCATATATGGAGATCCCTGTACCGATGTGATCAATATAAAGGGCATATGTGGGAATGCCCATATTTGGTAATGCCCATATATGGGCATGTTCTGCCAATCTCAACAGGCGCTGTTGAGATTGGGTAACTGGTCCGATATACATCACTGGCCAGATAGGCAAGAATTGGCGCGACCTCGCCCTTTCGCATGTCGCCCTGAGGCGTCTTACTAGTGTTTAATGTGGTTAATTCTACACTTCTGCTTGTCTGAACATGCAGCATTAATTAGTGGTAGAGGTTGCATACATGCACACAACGCACACAGTGCTGATTCTTACCTGCTTCAAGGAGACGGATGGCGAGGCAGGGAATACCCCTGCTATAGCTGTATGGCCTCCTACCACGTACAGGCTGTTCTCCAGCTCCGCTGACCCATGACCAAACCTGGCACACAGACAACAGCAGGGAAAGAGGGACATTAACCAGGGGAAATGCATGGGAACCACCGGCGAAACAAATAAAAAAAAACATGTCATTTCTATTTGTTTGTTTCTATTTGTTAGCTGCTGATGTCCGCAGAAAGTGTTTTTCAATGACATTTTATAATGCGTTTCCTTTAAAGCACATTGAATTGCCTTGTTGTTGAAATGCGCTACATAAACAATCTTGCCGTGCCTCCCTTAGTTAATTTTGTTAAGCTATACCCTGTGTGTGTGTGTGCGTGCTTGCGCGCGCGCGCGCGCGCGCGCGCGTGTGTGTGTGTGTGTGTGTGTGTGTGTGTGTGTGTGTGTGTGTGTGTGTGTGTGTGTGTGTGTGTGTGTGTGTGTGTGTGTGTGTGTGTGTGTGTGTGTGTGTGTGTGTGTGTGTGTGTGTGTGTGTGTGTGTGTGTGTGTGTGAATCAACAGCGCCACTTGTCACCCAGGCCTGCCACTGGTCTGGTCACCCAGCGGCATTGCAGCTCATGCTACAGAGTTACATAGTTACACACATAGGAGACGGTGTGACCACCGCTCAAAAATAGTGGAAATAGCAGATCCACAAGTTCACAACGCAACGCATCGTGATGCATTGAGGAATTATAGATCGGCTATTTTCACTCCTTTTGTGTGACACGGCCAAGTAGGACATTAATCTGCGAAAACACCTAAGAAGTTGAAATATGGAAATAAGAGGTTTCTGCCCAACAGTGACAATATGTGACAGCACATCTCTAAGGTTATACCGTGGCATGAAATAGCTGATGTAGATCTGCTATTTTCACAAACCGTGTTATACAAAATATAACTCTTAGTGCTTGTCAGGGTGAAGGGGGTCCCCTGATTATTTATGGGGGTCGCGGCCTGAAAAGGTTGAGGACCACTGCTCTATTATACTACTGATGTCCTACCTGGCTATAAGCATGGGGGCTCCCTTGGACCACTCCTCGTGGACCGTGTCGTAGATCCACACGTCTTTGGACACTCCGTTCTCCGACCCTCGTCCCCCCGTCACGTAGACCTTGCAGCCGATGGCGCAGGCACTGAACTCCTTCCTGGGGCTGGGAAGGTCTGCCTTGGGGATGATCTCCTTGGCTTTATGATCCACCTGTGTACAGTACAACAGAACACACGGTCAGGGCTGCGACTTAATCGATTATTTAAAAAAGAAAAATCGATATGACGTGTCTGTCAGGTGGAAACCTCATATGTCCAAAACAGTTCCTTTCAATTTGAAAAATAGCAAAAAAAAGAAGCAGATCTGCAAGCTCAAAATGTGGCGCAAAGCGACACGTTTCGAGCTTGCAGGTTATGTTTAGGGTGACTTCTGACCACCCAACTTTGCACATTCCGGGACAATCCCAGTAAATGGGACATTTGTCCCGCATCCTGCATGAACAGAACAATGTCCTGCAATTCAATGGGTTTAAAAGGTTCCTTAATGCCTCGCTCCAATGCATCAATACGCATGCGTGGTGAGGTTGTGCTGAAGCAGTTCTGCTGTCATGAATTTGGTCACCCTACCCTTGTTTGTCTTTCTGTTGCAAGCATGTCAATCTGCCCCGTTGATGCAACTGCTGTAGACAAACCTACTTTCTAAAGTGCTCTCTGCTAGCAGATTACAGACTTTTTTTTTTTTTTTTTTTTAAAGATTTGTTTTTGGGCTTTTTATGCCTTTATTCGATAGACAGTAGACTGACAGGAAATGGGGAGAGAGATGGGGAATGACATGTGGCAAAGGTCGTCCGGATCGGGAATCGAACCAGCGACGCCAGCAGGCATCATAGCCTAGTATATGGTACGCGCCTTGACCACCAGGCCAGCGGGCGCCCCCAGCAGATTACAGACTTGATTTAAACACATTAAAGGGATAGATCACCCCCAAAATGACTTTTCTTCTATTGGTTACTCAACCCATGGAGACTTGAATTCATGGATATTCCTAAGCCAATAATTTGAGGAAACTCTCCATAGGGAACCACTGCTGGTCATCAAATTATTGTGTTTGTACCTGGTATATCTTGTCACACATGAAGGTCTGTCCTCCCAGTATGAGCAGGGTGTGTCCTGCCTTGCGAGGTCTGGCACAGGGACTGGTCACAACGCCGTCGTTCTGGAGGATCTTCTTCTTGCACTGCATGGCCTCCTCAACGATTAACCTGCACAGTTAAACATGTTACTGAGTTTGAGTTGCAAACATTTCCATTTAAAGGTAGAGTAGGCTAAGTCTATAACCTGGAAACCATATAAATCTGCCATTGCAAAAAAATAAATGCTATTAACCTCGCGTCACCAGGCTTTCTCTGAGGAAAGCCTGGTATTTGTTTATAACAGGCCGTTTGATCTGGTCTAGGCGGAAACCACAAGCGGCAGCGCTTTGTTTTGGCTCCCCCCGTTTGTTTCCCCAATCCCTATTAAAATGCTCTAGTAGCCTAGTTAAGTGTAGTCTTGCCAGTCGCTACGAGTTGGACTAAAAGATGCATATATACCAAACAAATGTTCCAAAAGCAAAACTACGCTACATCAAGGGGTTTATTAGGTAGGCCCTAAAGCTATGTCCTTGAGCACAGGGGAATTATTTTGGGTTAAAACTGAATGGCCAAATTGTAGTCCTTTGAGGACTACAACATGCCGTAAAGTGGTTTCCACTACCGACTGGATCAAACCCTGAAAAGTGAAGGGATCCCAGGCTATGGAAATGCAGGTTCCACACAGAGATCCAGACTATCGGCCAGGAAAGTGTGAGAACTATAGTGATTTTTCTATAGCCTCAGGTCTTAATGGGTTAAAGCTGGGTGCCTGCTGCTATCTCTGCTCTGGGGTTAGGATAGATAGATGTCCATGTTTGCCAGCATCAAAAGGACCCCGGCCAGGTGCTATCTAGGTTAGCTATTATGTCTATACACTCACTATGCCTGTCCTTGAGGTGATGAAAAATAGGCCATGCTCAAACGCACATGGAAAGACACACGCACGCACGCACGCACCCACGCACACACACACACACACACACACACACACACACACTTTTTTTTACTACATTCCAATTATTTGAAGACTTTAGTTACTTAACCACCAACCACCAATAAATTAACCACTTCAGCCCTATATATACATTTCAACCATTTGAAAAAAGCCAGTCTAAAAGCTAAAGCTCACAATGCGTTGCATAGATCTGCTATTTTCAAACGTTTTTTTATACATTTGAAAAAACACACGCGCATGCACGCGCGCGCGCGCGCACACACACACACACACACACACACACACACACACACACACACACACACACACACACACACACACACACACACACACACACACACACACACACACACACACACACACACACACAGTGTTTGTGGTACCTGCTCCTCCGGTCAGCCATGACCAGCTCCTCGCAGGCCACAGCCTCCAATAAACACTCAGAGGGCAGCAGTGCCAGCCTGATGCCACGCAGCAGGTCGGGCAGATGGTGGCGTCTGCCCTCCAAGTCGTAGCGGACCCAGCGCATCACCGAGTTGAACACCACCTGGTTCAGAAACAACGCCATTTATTAACATTATGTCAGTGGTGGAAAAAAGTACCCGACCTTCTTACTTAAGTAAAGGTATCAATACTGCAATGTAGAAACACACTGTTAGGCTGCACCAAAGTACCTATGAGAGTGGAATCCCCATTCCGTCAATGCGTTTCAAAGATAAAGGGAGCGTTTTGCAGAAATCCTCTACTGGCATGAAACCGCTTCATTCTCATTGAAATGCATTGGCGGAATGCGGATTCCACTCTCATAGCTATTTTGGTGTGTGTGCACCCTTAGAAGTAAAAGTGCGTAATTCAACATTTACTCGAGTAAAAGTCTTAAAGTTTTTGTATCAAAATACACTTAAAGTACAAAAGTAAAAGTACTCATTATGCAGAATGTCCCAAGTTTTCAAATGCATAAAATGAATAAAAATCCTTTGAAAATAGCAGATCTACAAGCTTGTATATCTGCTATTTTTGAATAGCCAACCCTAATCTAAAATAACATAAATGCTTTCCCGGTTAAAGGCCAACTTCACCCATTTTTGTTGTCGGGTGGAAACCTTGTATGTCCAAAAACGTATTTTTCTTTTCTTTTTTTCTTTTTCTTTTTTTTATGATTTAAAATAGTGGAAATACACAATCTACAAGCACACAACACGTTGCTTTTAGATCTGCTATTTTCACTCATTTTGTGCAACACTTTTGTACGATGAAGTAGGGCTTTAATTTACCAAAAAACAGACACAGTTGAAACTTGGAGATACAAGGTTTCTGCCTGACAAAGACATACGAAGATACTGTAGGTTCATAATTAGGGACAAAGGGAATATGAAAGGAAGGCAGGGACAAAGGAAGGTATTAAAGAAAACTACCTGCTCATCTTCTATCTCCAGCTCATCACTGAGTACCAGTTCCAGCAGCTTGTCTTTAGAGAGACTGTAGAAATCCTCTGTGTCTCTAACCTGGGTGACGACATGTTGAGAGCATTATAGAGGTTATTAGAAACCAAGACCACTTCAACCCTCTATACCACTGTTTCCCAAACAGTGGGTCATGTTTGGAACGCCGTCCAATTTGTATGTGTAGCGAATACACATCCCACTTTTTATTATTCCTATTATATATATATATATATTTAAACAAAAAACATCTGTTCTGGGGGGGTATTTGGCACAAATCATTTTCAGATGGGGGTTCCGTGGACAAATATATCAAATTTGGGGATTCCTTGGCACGAAACCGTTTGAGAGTCCCTGTCTTAAGCCATTCTAGCCTCGGAACCAAATAGGAAAGACCCTTTAAGCTACCAGTGGTGTAAAGTAAGAAGTACTAGTAAGACACCTGAGGGTGGAATGCGACCTCAGGGTGACATGTGCCAATTCTTGACTATCTGGCCAACCACAGCGTTTCTCTGACGATTCTAGTTGTTATCATTCTGGGGCGAGTTTGTTCATGTTTTTGTGAGGGTATCAACCCTAGGAGACACGGGGAGAACATGTAAACTCCACACAGAAAGGCCCTATCGCCAACCCCACCTAGGGTGTGAGCGATAGGGCCTAAACATGGAGATGTGGAGAACACTATATATGGAGATTGTCCAGTCCATCATCATGTCATATGGGACTACCGTCATAGACAGTAGCCATTGTTAGGCCGGAGTCAATGGCTGTCTGTCTGACTGTCTGTACAGGAAGTGATGTGACATGACATACTTTTTATGCCCATATATGAGTCATTCTGTACCACATCTCCATGTTTAGGCCAAAGAGGTTTGCTCCATTTCTCCATGTATAGGTCCAAATGACCTCGCCCTAAAGGGCGAGGTCGCGCCAATTCTTGACCATCTGGCCAACCACAGCGTTTCTCTGACGATTCTAGTTGTTGTCATTCTGGGGGGAGTTTGTTCATGTTTTTGTGAGGGTATCAACCCTAGGAGACACGGGGAGAACATGCAAACTCCACACAGAAAGGCCCTATCGCTCACACCCTAGGTTGGGTTGGCGATAGGGCCTTTCTGTGGGGAGTTTGCCTAAACATGGAGATGTGGTACAGAAGGACTCATATATGGGCATAAAAAGTATGTCATGTGACATCACTTCCTGTACAGACAGTCAGACAGACAGCCATTGACTCCGGCCTAACAATGGCTACTGTCTATGACGGTAGTTCCATATGACATATTGGACTAGACTATCTCCATATATAGTGTTATCAACATCTCCATGTTAGGACTCATATATGGGCATAAAAAGTATGTCATGTGACATTACTTCCTGTACAGACAGTCAGCCATTGACTCCGGATTAACAATGGCTACTGTCTATGACGGTAGTCCCATATGACATATTGGACTAGACTATCTCCATATATAGTGTTATCCACATCTCCATGTTTAGACAGCCAACGACTCCGGCCTAACAATGGCTACTTTCTATGACGTTAGTCCCATATGCCATGATGGACTGGACTATCTCCATATATAGTGTTATCCACATTTCGTGTAGCCGCCCTGTACAGTAAGTGATGTCACAACTCGCTGACATCACACTGACATCACAGAGGATACGGACGGTCACGAGGATACGGAAGGAAGGAAGGACACTCAAGCGACACGGTTCTTCAGAGTATATGCGACCTTCGGTCGCAACTAATACTACTACTACTACTATACTTATGTACATTTTGTAGGTATTTGTCCTTTACTTGAGTGTTTCCAATACTTTTACTTCTACGCCACTACATCTTGTATGCAAATACTGTAGGCTACTTTACTCCACTCCAAATATTTGAAAAATGTAGTTACTACTTACTAGTTACTAAAAAAGTGAAATATTCCTGTTTGTGTATAACCAAACAAATACAGCCCATGGACAAAAACGTCATGCGTGATGACGTACGTTGGCTCTACTTAATAATTCATGAGGTCAGAATGATTGAGAGATTGATCAACTTCAACTTCAACTACTCCCCCACCACACTGGTTCACGTGGCTCCCCCCTTCCCCCGCCTCCCCGTTCATCCACTCCGGCGTCTCCGCACAGCTGAGCGCTGGCCTACCTCCGGTTCAGCCAATCACAAGCCACGTCTCCTATGAACACAAATTGTTTCCGTAGCCGCTGCCTTGTTACAATATATGGGAGCGACGCTGTGACACGCAGCGTCGATTGTCAGCCCGCCCGTCTTTACATAATTATAATGTCTTCAATGAGTTATGGCCCGCCTACTTTTTGACCGTCAAATCACATTCCTCCCAGCGCTATGTCCCGTCTTCCTGGCCCGTTTCACTAGGAAATGCTTCACCATACGGAA
Source organism: Nannobrachium achirus (assembly GCF_963921795.1). Lineage (NCBI taxonomy): Eukaryota > Metazoa > Chordata > Actinopteri > Myctophiformes > Myctophidae > Nannobrachium > Nannobrachium achirus. The sequence continues at coordinate 46,815,550 of NC_137820.1, forward strand.
GTGTAACAAGAGGAGCACTTCCATTGCAGTTGCGACTTTAAGGGTTGTTTTACATCGATGCATGTCCGATTGTCCGTGCGCGTGCTCCTGCTCAAAAAGATTCGGGACGGCGTGTATGCGTGTGACACGACCCATACAGCACTGCTTGTAACAGAGTATTTCTATATTGGTAGTTTTACTTAAGTAAAATATATGAGTACTTTTTCCACCACTGTAAGCTACTGTACATATACTACTAGGGTTAAAATGGAGAGCCCCAGCAGCAGTAATCCTGCCTCTCATTCTTGGTGCTGCTGGCACATGACTTAAGAAAATCCAGCTCAATCTAATTACATTCTCTGCCTCTCTGCTAGCATGATGTCATCTTTGAGATTAGATATATTACATATGCAATTAATTAAACACATTTCACTGAACTTCGAATGGGCAGGAAAAGTGCAGCCCTCAGCGGTTAAGTCAATCCAGTCCTCCCTTATTATCAGTGCTTAATTTGTCAATGAAAAGGTGGGGGATCCTGGGTTTTGTGTGCACACGCGCACATGCACGCACATGCACGCGTGCACGTACACCTGCACGCACATGCACGCGTGCATGCACACCCGGTGCACATTTTCCGAATACACCAAGTATAACATTATTGCGGAATCAACAGTAATATCTATAATAGGCCTATATTAAGTTATATTACTTTTTTTTAACCGGCAAAAGAAAATAGATGTGATCTGTTTAGCCAGCTCCTTTTAAAACAGAATCCAATTTATTGGAAAAATAAGTCTCCAATCAGTCATACAAACTTTATTTGACAGCTGTGATCAGTGCATTTACCAGACATTTAAACTGTCAGTAATTTTACCCCATGCTCTGTATGGTCTGCTCTTTCCCCTACACCCTACCCCTCAGAATAAAGGGATAGGGGTTTAAGTCAGTAGTGATTTACTGTGTTACCTTGTGTGATTTATTGACCCCTGTAGTAACTCTTGAGGACTCTGAGCAACCCCCTGTTGAAGACCCCTGCCTATATTATCCTGGCTTAAATAATAAATATTTTCTTTTCTGGATTCTGGCTAAAAAGTGTATTTTAGACATGAGGTGGGGGGCTCTAGCTGGGTGTTCCCACTATATTGGGCATTCAGCTGCTCCCTAAAACAGTCTGTTTCGTTGAGTACACGTCAAAGTGTAGTTTTATTTATTAACAGGGGAGAGGCTGAGCAGTGAGCACATAACGTTAACGACCAGAGCTCCAGTTTGTTTGGCTAACGTGAAGGCTAGGCTACGCTAACTGGCTAACAGCAACAGTCAGTGCTTGAGATTTGAATGTGCTGCGGGTGATATGCAAATGCTTTATCATAACGTGCACAAAACCGTGCTTTTATTGTCCACGCTCCGCTCCAGATTTAAAGCAATCGATTGCTTTTTAAATGTAAACGTCGCATGATCCACACATGTAAGCGTGCCGGGCTGGTAACAGGTCTGTCCCCCTCTCGGCTCCCGGCCGTTAGACAGCCTTCAGCACAGCCACAGCGCAGCGCAGCTGAATCTGATCCAGTCAACGGCCGCGTCATAACTGTGCGCAAGTTGCTGCGCTGACAGACCTACAAGCCATATTGCATCTCTGGTTGATATGGGTGGATAGCTTGTAGATCTGTTCTTTTTGTGCAGGGAAGGTCCCGGATCCTTGATTCCAAATCGAATAGGTGGCGGATCCAATCAAATAGGTCCCGGTCCGTAAAAGCAAGGTAGCGGAACAAGATCCGGCTTGTTCCGGCACAAATTAAGCACTGCTTATTATTATTAAGAGTGGGAACGGTCTGTAAGGATTCAGAAAAAAACACAGAACCATAAATTTCTCTTCAAAGTTGAGTTATGGTGTTATTTTTTATTTATTACGTCGCTTGCCTTTATGTTGCCAGTAATGCAATTTAATATGTTGTATTGGACAGCGGGGATGTATCTTTTCCCGTTTTATGTTGGCAGTGAAAATCAGTCAGCCCGTTCTTCTCAGTGTCTGAAATGTATTTCTGACGTTTACTTTGTAATCTTCCCAACACACTATGTCAGTTCTGTCATGGTTCTTGGGTCAGACAGCTTCTTCATATCGTATCTGTCGGGTGGAAACCTCATATGTCCAAAACAGTTACTTCTCAGGAATCGAATTGAAAAATTGAAGTACCAGATCGACAAGCTCGAAACGCGTTGCATCACGCCTCGTTTTGGGCTTGCGTATCTGCTACTTTTCATGCTTTTGTGTTACACTAGTACTATGAAGTACTATGAAGGGCGTTATTTTCCAAAAAACACAAACAGTTAAAATATCGTCGCTGTCGGGCAGAAACCTTGTATCTCCAAGTTTCAAATTTGTAATTTTTCTCACGAAGTAAAGCCCTGCTTCATCATACAAGGCCGTCGCGCAAAAGTAGTGAAAACAGCAGATCTACAAGCACACAACGGCGTTGTGTGCTTATAGATCGGCTGTTTAGTCTAGTTTAAATCATTTTTAAAATGATAAATACAAAACAACGGTTTTGGATATACAAGATTTCCACCCGACAACGACGATACAGAGATGGGAGGTTTCTGCCTGACAGCAACGATATGAGATAAAGAATGTTCTGCTGTCAACACACATGTTTACCGTTTCGTAGTGTACTAGACACATCCGCCATGACAGCTCGTAGAGCCTTTTACACTGATGGGCGTCCGACAGCAGCATCATTCCTAGACAGTTGGAGGAGTGGAGGTTCTTCTCCAGGAACTCGGCGGCGGCGTCTCTGATGTCGTGGAACTGCAACATGTCCCCCGCCTCCAGTAACGACTCTGCGTTCTCCTCGTTGATGATGACTCGGGAGGAATACGCAAAGTCCAGCAGAAGCTCCAACACCTGTGAGGGGTGATTCGAGGGCTTACAGTTAGATTGAGTCATCAAAACATAATCCTATGTTACAATCGCCTTGTGGGTGGACGGATAAAGTGTACATGTCCAGACGGAGACATGATGTGCCATTTCACATACTAAGACCTTCTGTTGCAATAAGAGGGGAAAGGTAGTGGAGCACACAGGCAGTTAAAGTATTTTTATTGCAGGTGCAGACTAACATTTCGATTATTACATCTTCATCAGATGACAAGTGAGGAAGATGTAATAATCAAAACCTGCAATAAAAAGGCTTTATGTGCTACTTCCACTACTTTCTCTTGTCGTTGGCAGACTGTCAGCTTTAGAAGCAGACACCACACACTTGCTCCTTATGTGGGCCTTCTAACAAGCTGCAGCATATTTACTGTGACTGCACATCCTTACACTAGCTTCTCAAAAGCTCATTTTCTTTTCTTTTTGGTATGACAAGTGGGTATATACTACTTATATTCTGATAACAGCAGGATCTGTTTGCACCACTGCCAACATGTACTGTTGTTGTTAGTGGGAATAAACACAGAAGCACCCGGGAACAAAATAGTGGTTGACTATTTCACGGGAAGAGGCTTTTCCCACACATAATACATGCATTTTCCATTGCAAGAATTGGTATTATTTATGTTAACTAGATATACTAAATAAAATAAAAAACAGTTTTGCAAAAGAACCGGGGTAGTTTATTAAGTTCTGTGAAAAAGGCTGCATTTCACCTCTAAACCAACATGTGTCGCCCATGAGCGCTCGATCGACTGCTACTAACCCAGGTGGGGGTAGAAGAAGAGACCAGGTGCCACAACAGCAAACAGAAGTAGAAGAAGAAGTAGAAAAAAAGACAACAAAAAACACGATGGATAAAGCCAACACTAAAAGCCAACACAACAGTGAGTAGACCTGACCGGAATGCCAGTATGCCACCTATAAAAAGACCGCCGCCAAAAGGGACAAGCCGTGAACATTTTGGCTTCTCCGGCTCCACCGCTGCTCCTGGACCTGAGGCTGCAATAGAGGAGGAGTCGGACTTTAACAATAACTTTTGGATGGCTCAGGCCGCGCTCACACATGTGCGTCACGCATCGAATCTTATCGCCTGAGAATGGCCACTGGGGGCGCCGTACTAATGCATTGTCAATGCAAGGTTGTTTGGTTTTGTGTCCCTGGCTCAACCGCAGCCTGTCTTTTGGCCAAGAGACACGGCAACGACAAAACACCAAACAACCTTCCATTGACAATGCATTAGTACGGCGCTCCCAGTGGCCATTCTCAGACGATAAGGAGAAGATGTTTCACGCATATGTCTGTGGTGCGCCTCAGAGCTCAGATGGAGGAGTTGGGAAAGCAAGGAATGGACTGGAGCAAATGGTGAGTTAATATATGAACAGAAATGACTGCCTGGAGTTGTCAACATAGCCAATGTGAAGCGCCAAAGACACCCGAATTAATATTGTGAAAAGAAAAATACATAGGAAATATAGGAAAATACACGTTTTTGGCCGACTTTATACCCGTAAATAAAAAACCCTGGTTCGAACCCTGGTTAAGAGTTAAAGAGTTATAGGTCAAAACATAAAGCAACCTGTTATTGTGCCAACATGAGGCAATTTGGAAAATGTGTGTATGTGTGGGGAGGGGGGTTCTTTCTGGCCTACTGGGAGTGTGATGCAATGCTTCACTCAGGATCAGTCCAGCAGTGCTGAACATTGAGAGACAGACAGACACACGTGCACACGAACAGACAGGGGTGAAAACACAATCTTCAGCCATCCGGCCTGACAGACATAATAACTGTTCATTTTAAAAGCCAAACATATCAATGCAAACAATGTTAACAGTGATGAGATATGAGAGACGTCGTGCATAAAATACATCGGTTTTGTTTTTCAGTGAAGTATTTCCGACGGTGGAGCAATGACAGAAATATTAGCTTGCCATTTACGTCAAACGTTTTAGAAAACCTTTTAGACCTTTTAGTCATTTTTTAAGATCGAAATCCAATGGAAAGTTACTTTGCTAATATCGTTGTTGGGATTTTCCTTAGAAAGCAGAGTGCATTCAGCATTTCTAAAACCACAGAAATGACTCACATGGATGACAAGTCAATAAAAACATTTCAGCAAAAGAGCCTCTTAACAGGATGGAAATGTTTATATGGCCACAGAGGAAATATTATGTTCTTAAGCATTAGGATAATGCTTTAGATTAATTATACCACTATACAATCAATTGACATCATACAAACACATAGCCTCTCTCACTCTCTCACTGTTTTTGTGACTGGGAGAATGACGGTGTTAAAGAAAAAGACTTAGCGCTGCCTAGGTCAATACATGTTTAGGGTGAACTTTAATAACTCACGATATAGAACATATTGAATTTGACTCATGGTCAACTTCAATATGTTGACCATTTTCCAAAGAATACCACAATTTGACTGGCAAAACCAATCGGCTCCACGGCTCAGCCAAGCTATGCGTCACTATTGTGCCACACTATACCAGTTGTAATTATATGAGGTTGTTTTTGGAGCGGTGAAAGCGCTCCCAATAAACAGGTATATCCGTGGGTATGTCCGTGGGTGGCTGGGTGGGTGGCTGGCTGGCCGTGTCCGTAGCCTGGCAATACCTTGAGTGGCCACACACAACACACTAGTTAAAGGAGGGGCGCTGTTTTGTGCATGCCAGGCACACTCACCACTCACTCACAGGCACAGTTTACACTCACTCACTCACTCACATGGGGTACAGCTGCTCAAATTCACCGCTCCACTTCGAACCGAGGTTTGATTTTCTAAACACACACTGTAAATGGAGATCCCTGTGCAGGCATCATAAACTAGCCTCTGAATGAATACTACAAGTGGGTATTGCATAACCAGCGGATATGGCCTGCATCATTAGGAGTAGCATATTACCTCAGGGTGTATGCTGTCTCTGAAGTTCACCTCGCTGTCCAGACTTTCCCTCAGTCCTCCACTGAACATGGCTTCAAAATACCGACTACATGCTGCTAGGACCGCCCTGGAACAAAGATAGAGGACACTTTCAGTCAGTCGGTGTCATAAAGCAGTGGCTCTCTGCTTGTGGTCCCCACTTGATTGTAGGGGGGGGGGTCCGGATGACAGTAAATGTAAGGACTTTTATGACATTTTCAATACCTTTAAAAAAAGTAAGAAAATAGAAAAGAGCATTTCTGCTTCAAAGGTAATCACCAAACTACACTATAAAAACAGACAAACATTGGCCAAATTGTCCAATAATAAAGAGGCAACATGTTTGAAAATAGGTGTTTCAGAAAACTGTTAGGAGACATTTTACATAAATCTGAAAAGTCAACTCATGACTAGAAACACCTGATCAAACCTGGCTGCTCTCCTTGCTGTGCTTCCCATATAGTGAAGGTCAAACAAGATATAGCATAATGATTTGTCAACTCTGTGGCAACTCTGCTCAACCTGGAGCAGGTACCTGTCCTGAGGTGAGCACATGCATGATGGTCAGGGTTGCCATGTCCGCTTATTAAGCGACTTTGGTTTTGTTTTGCTGCACAGTTGTGCTTGTAAATATTGGTAGTTAATGGTTGTGGTTTCTGAAGTGTAGTTGCTTATTTGGGATTACTTCCTAAATGTTGTTAAAACCAGTGGCTCTCAACCATTTCCATGTCAAGGACCCCCATGTTAATATGTATTTGTCCACGGACACCCATCTGAAAATATTTCATGCCAGAGACCGGCCCGTACCAGATTTGTGTTGTTAAAATGCTTCAACAATGCTCACAACATGTCAACGTGTTGTTAGCTTGTAGATTGGCTATTTTTAAATAGCACTGTAGGTTTAAAGTGCTCATGTGGCCTATGGGTTGCTTCTTTTGGCCTTGTTTTCATAGACCTGGTTGTTGCTTTCTCTCACAAAATATGACAACACTGATGATGGCTTCACAAGTTCAACGCAGCTCGTCTCTCTGTCTGCCAAACTGCCTGCAGCACCTTGCCTGCCTCACTGGAATGGTGTCTGACTGAGTATAGTTGGCCGTTGGCACTAACTGCCTGAAAAGGCCTGAATGCAGCTTTGGGAGTGCTAAGTTGTCCCTGCTCTGACCTGCTTGTACAAAAAAAAAAGACCCCCAAAAAGGATGTGATTATTACAAAAATCCATTATTAATTCATGGATTCCATTGACCTACCATCTAAAGTTAGTCCTGTGCTAGCGATTTCATTTCACTTTGAGTTTTAAAATTGAAATGGTATCACACATAGGGATATACACCACCACCAGAAGTTTCCGCGAAGCACGGACGCTCTGAAAAATGATCAAGCGATAGAGCGGATGTGACGCCTCCTCCCCACTTCCATTTCGCCTTTACAGTCGCGCAAATTTATCCGAATATGAATCAAAATCATCTAATCATATATAAAGTAGCTTGCTGCTTAGCAGAATGGAAATTAAAACTAATTTAAAGATATTTTGAGGTATATTTTCGTGAAGGGAACAGATGACTGACAGTCTCGGCTTTCGGGAGGTGTAGTTCCAGACTCTACAGGTATATCGCATTCGGAGATAGTGGAATAGTTGTCTAGTTGGCTACGCGAGACTAACCACCAGACACATTTTGAACTGGACTCCGTTGAAGGCGTCTTGAGGTCTTACCTGTGACACGGGAAGGAGCGCTCCCCAGCCCACAGCGTGACGTCGGTGAACATGCACTGTTTCCTCAGCGTGTTCAGGTGTGTCAGAACGCTGTCGGGGTGCGAGGGCTTGTGGAAAAGAGAGATGTTCATAGAACCGGTGCTGGTGCGCGATTTGCGGTTCTCGTGCACGCTCACCGACATGGCAGCTTCGTTTGGCACCTCCAGGGAATCACTGGGACTGATCTCGCCCACTAGAGGGAGGAAGGAGAAGAAAAGGAAATACATTTTTTTTTTTTTTTATTATTTTTTTTTTGGCACTATAGGGAGTTGTAGCTTCGGTTGTAGTTAGACTTTTCTCAACTCTCAATATACTACCCTGCTAAAGACTCCCACTCGAAACCACAATGCTACAGACTCCCACTCTAAACTACACTGATACAGATTGAGTCCCACGCTAAACTCATATGACCTTTACAGTTTACCATGGTAATGGTAATACATCAGGAAACTGAAGAAAACAAAAACAAAACAATGCCTCTCCTAAGTTATACCATCACCTTACACAACGACAGTAGCTGGAGTAGCAGTGACATAACTTCATAACCTTTTAGTCCATCAATTACAAACACAAGTACGGTAATAACTAGAACCAGTAAGACTCCCTAATCGGGAGATAAGCGACCGTCAGGTCGCATAAACAAACTTTAGAAGGCAATGGTAACCAATCAGGAGGGAATATGGGAAATGGGACAGATCCATGTTGATGACATGACTACATGTTGATGACATGACTACATGAGATACTGTGTACCGCTTTGCATGATTTTAGGGCAAAATCTGTAGGAGCAGTGTCCAAAAATGTGTTTTGCAAGAATGGGCCTCATGGTGGCGCTAGAAGAGGGCCATGTGAGAAATGAGTCATTATTAATACCAAATGCAGTGCAAAAATTAAAGCAAGCTGTGTGGCAAAATACAATTTGGTAATTTCAAAGAAAAGTTGTTTATCGGTAAGGTATCTGGTAGGAACAATCCAATCGATCATCTATGATCAGATGGTATCTAAGGACACTGTCTGGCACCTGTCTTCAGACTAACCTCCCCCTTCATTAACATTACATCCTTTCAATTATGATGAAGACAACACACACAAGCCCAGGGATTGACTTGTGAGACTAAATGCTGCCTTGTTTCTCTACTCAGAATAGTGAGACTCGTGAGACTTTAGTAGAACAGGAAAAAGATCAAAGCGGTGCCCAGAGAAGCAGCTTCAATGCTCTCACTCTGTTCTTTAAAATCAAGCCCCCAGTCTCTTGTCTCTTCCAGCTTCAGCTCTCTCTGGCTCTTCTGTCCTTTCATCTCAAGCCTCAGTCTCCCTCCTCGCTTCCAGTCTATTCTTTCCATATCCATCTCTGTCGGGCGGAAACCTCAAATTTCCAAAACGGTAACTTTTCAAGATTCAAATTCAAAAGTAACCAGTTTTCGATCTTGTAGATCTGCTATTTTTGATACTTTAGTGTGACGCTGTAGAATGATCAAGTAGGGTGTTCATTTACAAAATAATAAACACACACACACGTTAGAATATGGAGATAAGAGGTTTCTGCAGGACAACAACAATTATCTTTTTCTTGTCATCTTCTATTTTCCACCTCCTCATGAGTCATGTCATATTTTTTGTCTTCCCTCTCTAGACTAGTAAGAATTTCTTGGTTTCTTTACTTTCTTGTCCCTTTCCTATTATGTTTTCCATTTTCCATCTTCTGATCTTTTTTTCCCCCCCAGAGCTGTAAACCTGGTAACTTAGCATGTTTTTTCCTGCCATCTCTCCCTCTTATCTTTCTGTCTCCCTCTGCGATCAGAATAGCTGCTGGTCACGTTAGGACACATTATACAGGACTGGTAACCATGAATTATTAATCAGAGGAAAGCTGGAACACATCGAAATAGGATAAAATGGCACAACTTCATTTGGTGGACAGACACTATAGATGCCAAGTTCTAACTTTGTAGATCATGGTTTAAGTATGATAGTGGAAACAATATAGCCTAATCAATAACAAACTGCATTGACTGGTAACCAGACCGCTCACCCCAAAAAACACTTGTCCTCGTTTTTTTCCCCCTGCGGTTTGGATTAAGGTTAGGTTTAGGCATAGTTTTACTGAAGTTACGTTGGCAACCGTTCCGAGGTCACCGGATTTGACGAGGGAAGAGCTTGTTTTGGGGGGCGAGCGTTCTTGTATTCTATTGACTTAGACCGTTAGTCTGGGCTCACTGGACAAGGTTACTTTGTACACCATTATTCCTTTGTGTGTTTCTTTAATCCAGTCCAGATTGTTTATTTTTCAATCTTGCAAAAAAAAAAAAAAAAAAAAAAAAAGAAGGTTGGCAAGCTGAATTTGTGTGGGTGGGTATGTAACTTTTCTTAACAGTTTGCATCTGACAGTAAGTTTCACATTTCATTTTGTATTCTGTCGTTCTGCCAAACAGCTTTCAGTACTTATTTTATTTTTTCTCTTGGTTTTCTCTTGGAGTCATGCTAAGCAGCATTCCATGACCATCGTCCCGTTGCATTTTCCACAGCATGTCACTCAACCCTAAAACCGTTCTCATTTCCAAATTTCTTTCAAGAAAGACAAACACGAGTTTGTGTCTTTTTTGTGTGTGTGGCAAAGATCACATTATGGTGTCTCACCACCACTAAATGAATATGAACATTTGCTTTCAATCTCCAGGACTGTTAGACAGCTGCTCATATCATATTCCTTCATAATATATTCATTTGTTTTGCCACAGAGCTTTCATTTTGGAGGCATGTCAGGCCATTAGAGAACACCAATAGACACTCCACATCTCATTCATTACACACATTATTGGATTAGGTCAGTTGTGTGGGATGTAATGTTTGGCTACTGACTCGACTAGGGTGATTCCGGTTCCTGAATGATTCCCTCTTAATGGTCCAATTCCTTAACCATTCCCTTTAACAGTTCCTATAGGGGGTTCCAAATGAACCCTTATAGGTCTGTAACTCTGAGAGTGTACCGGTCCATTTGGTTCCATTTGTACACTCTCAGAGTTATGGTGGTTCCTTGAAATTTAGAAGTTTGAGAATCACTAGCATGGCGATTTGGACTAGATGGAGAAAAGGTTGCATAGAGCCAACTCATGTCCAGTCGTGTATGACGGACAAATTCACGATAAATTCTCCACAATATGATTATTGTGAGCAATTAACAATAATAACGATTATCCGTCCTTTCCCTACAGCAACATTTGGCTGTTGAGGACAAAAAAACAACTTTCAAAATGTGAAGCTATCTCTTCAAGAAACTCCTTGCATGCACTAATCCTAGACCGCCCAATTGAGATGGCCGAACATATTGGTACCCTTGCATTTTATTAACATAATGCTTAATGTTCCCTGAGGAATGTATGAATTCAAATATATTTTACACATTCCTGTCTTTGTTTTGTAGTGGAACAAACTACAATACTTAGCAGAATTATTCTACAAAAATAACCTAAAATAGCTTGTCCACAATTACCGTACCCTTTTCGAAGTTGTGGTGATACTTTAAGCAGACTATTGGGTTAAAGCAGGCTACAGGTGTTCTCAATCTTATAATCACTCATCAAGCAGCCAGTTTATTAAAGGGGGAAATGACTCACTCTGTTGTTTTGTGCCACTGTGAATCACACTGAAATGGAAAACAGAAGGAAAACCAGAGAGTGGCCATGCAGTGACGAGATGAGAAAAAAAGGCAGGCTACTAAGCCTGACATGGTCAATGTAAGCAACAAGACTATCTCCAAAAGAGTGATGTTTTCGTGACCACTGCCAGTATTAAGGGGGAGCGCTTCGCTGTTACTACGTGTCATCTTTTCGACACCCAACCCAAACCCTTACCCTAACCCTAACCTCTGTGGGGTGAGTCGCTAACCCTCTCGACGCTCCTTGGTCGAAATGACGGTCGTTTGAAAGAACGAGAGTTCCACGTATTAAGGCGCTGAAGGCCCATGAGACTGCAGGCTGCAGCCAACCTCTCTGGACATGACTGCAAGAGTAAAGTTGACCCAAGATCTGTCAGAAAGATATTGAACGGTCAAAAAGAAGCAAGACAAACTGCAAAAAGCTCTGTGTTTTCCACACTTATGCTTCACATGCATGGGCGAGCCTCCCAGGTATATTTACAGCTGCCAACATAAATGGTATATTTGGAGACCCATCTACGTCATGATCCAAGGAATCCAGATTGATTTATTTGAAAACACAGAGGAGTCTGTCACTATGGGGCTGAGAAATGGACCCACGAACAACAGGAAAGGGCCCTGGATGGAGTCAACACAAGAATGCTACGAATACTGTAGTAGGGCTGTCACCATTATGACATTTTACTTGACGACTAATTGTTGCTCAAATAATTGTGAGTAACAATTTTATTGCATTTCTTCTGTCATTGGACAGTGGAACATTATGAATAGAAATACATTTTCTCTTTGGCTTTTAGGCTTCGTAAACAAAAGGTGTACTGGGCAGATATGATAAATAACTTAAATCATTTGTAGATCTGTTTTTTCCACTATTTTTGAGAATGTTTGGAAATATATGAAACATTTTCAAAATGGAAATTATGCCAAAAAGATTGCGATTATCTCAAATAATTGCACTTAGGTGATTATGTAATAATTGTGACAGGCCTAATTGGAGTTAACACAAGAATGCTACACATAGGTGTCGAATAGGTGTCACATGGTGCCACATCATAAATATCAACCTCTACGAGGACCTACCACCATGTCATAGACAACATCAGAGAGAGAGAAGAATGAGGCTGGCTTCGCACTGCATGAGGCATCCGGACGGAACTGGTGGCATTGAAGCAAACGAACACTGTGGAAGCCAACCCAGGGCACAGCCAGAGAAGGAAAGAGGCGCACCACCTTATGTAGGTGATGCATTGCGAGCGACAGAAGAGCCAACGTTGCACAGCTCAAGACACTTGGCGCTTGACGTGGGAGATCGTGGAAGGCAGAGATTCAAGAGCCCCAATTTGGTGTTGGCTATATCGCAATCTCGCATTGAAGCACATCGATTTGAAAAATCAGGAGTGGTGGTGTGTCTGCCTTGGCTTGGCCTACTACGAGTACGCCTGAAAAGTCTTGATGCTGAACGGTCCAGGAGATTAGCTACATAGAGACAGAGAGAAAAACACAAACAGGGGCGACAACATAATCTCCACCCTCCTGGACTTGCGCCCTGGCAACTGGCATAGATCAAGTGGTTCCCAAACTTTTTAACTCGAGACCCAAAAGAGAAATTAGATGTTTTCCCGGGACCCAACTAGTGAAAGCTTGTGGATCTGCTATTTTCACTACTTCTTAATTATATATATAATATATTTTAATTTATGGAATTTCTTAGATGTGTTTGTTTTAATATGTATTAAGAATATATTTCAATTTTTTGGTGGGGGGAGGGGAAAATCATTTGGGGGAAAAAAATGAGTAATTGAGTATGGGAAATGTTCAGACACGATTTCCAATATGCGTATACGGTATAAAACGTATTGTTTATGAGAATGCTACATTGTGACACCCAGCATTTACCTGCTTCCCTGTCTATAATTTAACCCCAGCATCTGTATTGTGCGGAAAGCTTTCACAGACAATAGCACATCGACGAGCTTGTGAGCTTGCCAAGCTGTTATTTTCAGCTGAAGCTTTCCCCACAATATCAGAAAACGAATATAGAGCCCTGTGGGACTCCACTCAACCATATGGGGTTTAAATTGTTAAAGCTAAGTGTAAGAGCTATTCTGTTAATTGATGACGTATTCACGTTGGCTTGTGGTCTGTATCCTGTTTGACTGTCTCTATTTGTTTTATTGTATTTGTATGCCAAAAGTTATAGGACTTATACAGATAATAAATATTAATTATCAACTATATGGACCCGTTTGGACATCAGTCTTATTGAGCAGCACATGTCTTCACTTTCCCCCTGGCCATCAGCAACCAGTAGAGCTTTAAGTATTGGACTTGGGCACTGCACCAAGTGTGTGTTTTTAGGTCAAAACTGAGCTGAGAGACGGATTGAAAGGCATGTGTATGTCTGTGAATATGGGTAAAAAAGCGAGCAGAGAGCTGTTGCCATGTGTACAGCCAATAAAGAAACGTGTGGCCTGACAAACAAGGCCATCTTTGTACACATCTGTTACTTGTCACATGTAATCAACAGTGTTTGTGCCAGCAGGTCATGGATGAAAACACACCCCACTTCAAAAAAGAAACCTGACTGGAGTGGACATTGCCAAAATGCATGTTATTGACAAGACCCGGGCCTTCTGGGGGAATATAGGCTTACTCTGGACAGATGAAAAACTATTGGAGCTTTTTGGTAATTCACACACAGACTCATCATGTTCACAAGAGACAAAAAGAAGCATTAAAAGAAAAGACCACCATGCCTATTGTGGTGCATAATCTGCATAAAAAACAATCTACGACAGCTGTCCCGGAAAAGACATGCTGTGATTGGCCAGTAGTCGAAAACATCATTTACGATTTGGTCCCTATCAGGGCATTACTCGGACAGCGCCGAGTCAGCTGAAGCAGACTTCGCGACGTTCGGCACGGCTACTCTCGGCTGTGCCTCTCGAGGATCAAGTTTGCTTCAGACAGCGCGCCTCCGCCACATACAAAAACTATACTCTGTGAAGAAAATGAGGTAGAAACAGCCAGTTCCTGTTCTTTCATTTCAACCAATCAGAAGAAGGTATGGGCAGTCCGTGGCAAAATAAAACACTGTCGTAGCCGGTAAATACGCTACCGTGGTGTCTCCATGCCTAACATGGAGGAGGCTCAGGCTTGGTGATATTTTGGGCATCTAGACAGGACAAAACAAAATCAGAAGACTTATCAAGGCATTTTGGCACAGTGTCAGAAAGCTGTGTCTTAGCCACCAGCAGGACCCTAAACATAGCAGAATAGGCAAAGAGAGTTGGTGTAGAGGGAGAAAAAAAGAGTGGGCTGAGCAAAGACCCCTGGAGGATGACTATATAGGGTTAAGAAGTCTAACAAGTGGCAAAGTTACCGTTCTATTCAATGTTTAAGAAAGAATGATGGATACCACATACTTCTGTCAGTTTAAACATAATTCATGAGTTAAAAAGAAGGGGGGAAACTAAGTCTTGGAAGGGTACCAATATGTTCAGCCACAGGTCATCCCAGTCGGGAGGAACTGAAGCTGATGTTAAGAATAGCAGTGGGAGTAAATCCAGAATGATATTAGAATGGTAAAGCCCATACCCAACCCCCCACTGAAACACTGCACTCCCACAAGAAACTCTGAGATGAGGTTGTTGTCGTACGCCTCTTTTAATGAATGGATGAACGTTTGTATGTGCTGTGTGCCGCGGGACACAAACAAACCACTACAAAGAGATCAGAAGAAACCCCTGTTTCAGCAGCTTCACTGCTCTGTGTGTGTGTGTGTGTGTGTGTGTGTGTGTGTGTGTGTGTGTGTGTGTGTGTGTGTGTGTGTGTGTGTGTGTGTGTGTGTGTGTGTGTGTGTGTGTGTGTGTGTGTGTGTGTGTGTGTGTGTGTGTGTGTGTGTGTGTGTGTGTGTGTGTGTGTGTGTGCGTGCACACGTGTGTGAGCGTGGGGAGAGGGGGTGACATGTCTGCACTCTGCATGCGTCTGTCTGGATGTGCTGACATGCAGTTTTGGGGCCATGGCTGCTTGTTCGGGGTCAGCTGTGTGTGTTAGTGCGTGTGCGTGCGCGCGCGCGTGTGTGTGTGTGTGTGTGTGTGTGTGTGTGTGTTTTACAGATCACAATGCAGGCTTGACAGGAACCACAATGTTGGGGGTGGGGCGGGACAAAAGCACACACACACACACACACACACACACACACACACACACACACACACACACACACACACACTAGGGATGGGAAGATAATCGCTATTATCGTTTATTGTGATAAAAAAGCACACTCTCAATAATCGTATCGCAGTGATTTTAATTCCTCGTGAAATTGTCCTCCGTCATACAGTAGGGCGAATAGCTTTTTTTGAGCTGCAAATTCAGTACCACTTAAACCGTCTAGACTCGTCAAACGGACCAGTAAAGAGAGCATTTGGCAACGCTCTTACACATCGATTTGCCAAAAATAGCAGATCTACAAGCTCAACGCGTTGTGAACTTGTAGATTGGAATTTTTTGGCAAATGTTCCCCAGAACAGGGATGCCGGGGATTCAAGTGGTTATCAAAAGTGGTATTTTAAGTTTTGAGCACATTTAGTTTATCGCTTTTACTATCGTTAATCGCAATAGCCTACTTTTTGCCACAAATGATTGTGACGTGTAATTTTCATATCGTCCCATTCCTAAACACGCACGCACACACCACATCACACACAAACAAACTGATCTGTGTGGAGTGTTGAAAGGCTGTACGACAGACCAAATACTGTATATGTTTATGGCAACAAGCTGTGTGTGTGTGTGTGTGTGTGTGTGTGTGTGTGTGTGTGTACGCGCGTGTGTGTGTGTGTGTACTTGGTGCTGCGCTGTCATGGTGTAAGAGGGCTGGGGCAACTGGCGAAGGGGTTTGAAATCACAGAAACACGGCAAATCTTGCAGGGAAGTAAAACAAAGGAACACGAGAGAAGGGAGGGGTGGCAGCAGCAGCAGCAGCAGAGACGGAGGGAGGGAGGGGGCTTCATTCCAGTGGCAGCAGGCTCACGTTCACGGACAGACCGCTGATGGGAGGGATGGAGCGAGGGAGAGAGCGAGGGAGAGAGGGAGGGGAAAAGACAGGCATAAGAGGAGGAGGAGGAGGAGGACTTCTCAGGGTTGGGGGCTTTCATTCCGATGGCAGGCTAACTTACGGCGACAAAGACTGCTGACCCAGGCACACGCACTGACAGTCAGGAGGTGGGGGGGGCTCTGCATCCCCGCACAGCTATAGACACAAACATATTACAGTCCACACGTTAATAATGTACATACTGGTAGTATACGTCAGCAGCAAGCAGTGGTGGAAAACATACTCATATCAGTATCAATACTGCATTATAGAAGTGCTCTGTTACAAGCTGGGCAGGAATTTCAGGGAGGCCATGGCTGCCGTTGCCCCTCAGTTTGGCCTTGTGCCCGTGAAACCAATGGCATGGCCTGAGGCCACAGTGGTCTTATTAAATGCCCCAGCTGACTGTACCACTTTCTCCTCTGTCTCTTTCTTGTAGACAGTAGACACCGGTTCCTCGGGTTCCGGATTCCATAACCCTAGCCATGATGCTCTCCACACAGCCTCAAGTGTTCTATCATCTTTTATACATAGTACATACCCTAGAGCAAAACGTTTTCAGGCCAAGGACCCCTTAGCTGAGAGATCACGGACCCCCACAACCTGTTCATAGATTCCATATAGTTTCATTGTTTGACAGCACAATCATCAGTGTATTTTAGATTCATGTCAATTTGTGTTTTCAGATATTTAACCACCTGAACCGCCAATACTTATTTAAACTTGACCTTTCACTCTGTACTTAGTCTGTTCTTTTCCCCCTCTACACTAAACCCCTTTGCCTAATCTGGCATTGTGAGCTTGTAGATCGGCTATTTTTGGCTAAAGTACTCTGGAGGAAAACACACAAAGATTTAGAGGACCCCCTGTAGTAACGCCCTGTGGAAGACCCCTGCCCTAGAGTTTAGACTAACTGTTTTCATATCATACTGTGAATCAAACACTGAGATATCAAGGTTTGATGAAGAAGAGCTAATTTGCTCTGGTTGCACACGTTGCTAAGCGACTAATAGCCATTTTGTTATATATAATTATAATGTAACACCTCTCTTAGTCAGTCAAAATGCTTGATCAGCACGATCAATATAAAGTGGTTGTATAAAGTGGACTATCTTACATAGACATACCATCATGATCTTCTATCATGATGGTATGTCAACAAACTAACTAATTCATTAAGCTAATCCATCTCAAAAAGAGTATAGTTTTAGACCGTTCCCAAGCTATAGCCGATATACCGGAATGTCATTTATTGAAAATCCAGTTAATTGATTTATTATAAAATGTACATTTGGCTACATAGAAATAACACAGCAGACAATAATCCATTGTAAATCATGCATTTTTGTATGAATTAACCATTAACTTATTTATTTTATTATTATTATTTTATGAGCATCCCTATACCTAAAGGAGATTTACAGAGGTAGTAGACATTCTCCATGGAAGGTATAATATCTTCACACCACCCAGCTCTAGTGTAAGAGCATTCATCCAGACACTCTTACCTTAATAGCCTCTGAGGCCGACTAGCAAGGAAAATAACTACCGTATGTACTGTACTGCAGCAAGTACTTACAGTATATACTTAACTTTTTTAATAAAGCTCAAGGCTAATGTGAAACAATATTTTCTCCAGTCTAATTAGAAGGCCAAAGAACATTGATACAAAAATACAGAATCCTCAGTGGAATAACATAATAGTTCATGGATGTCTTTAAGGCTGATGTACACCGTACATGTAGCCTCCGATAATGATGGGAGAGAGAGTGCCTCCCAGGATCATTCGAAGGCCAGCATACCCATAAGGTTTAGAACCAGTAGCTGAAGCCTGATTTCTACTTTATACGCTGGTGTTGCATGCCGTAAATAGTAGGGGTGCAACGATACATTTTAACAGCGATACTATTTAGCAAACTATTTAGCAAAGAATGAAATCTGTGTAAAATGTGTAAAAGATCTATTATTATGGAAGTAAACACTGTGATTATCTAGCAAATACATCAACGTTATATTTCAACGCATATGGACAAACCCACCTTGACGATATAGTAGATCATTACTATGTAGATCGTTACTATATTGTTAAGGCCCTATCAAAGTACAGTCTGCGGTGATAAATCCAAGCAGATAGGAAGTATTTGGCAGCTTTTCAGGCTGAAAAACACAAAGTGACATGAATCCAAAATACACTGATAATCTTGCTGTCAAACAATGAAACATCTATGAAAAGCTTGTGGGGGTCCCTGCATCATCTCTCTCTCAACTAAGGGGTCCTTGGCCTGAAAATATTGAAGACCCCTGATTTAGGCTATACCCGTCAGGAATGTTGTTATAGAATAGAACAGGACCTCCAAATGATGATGACTAAGTGCCACATCAAAGTGTTAGCCCCGTGGTGCGAGTTCGAGTCCCATTCCCGACGATCTTTACTGCTTGTCTCTTCCCCTGCTCTCTCTCCGTTTCCTGTCCATCTCCACCCCCCCCCCCCCCCCCTCCCCCAAGAAAAAATAACCACCACGTTCAGCCCCAACTGACAAATAGAGTGTAGACAAATCTACAGCAGCCACAGACATCTAGCAGCCACAGATGCAATTTAGCAGCATTTGGGCTGATACTACGTATAGCTGCTGGAAATTCCCTAGGGATGGGCAACAAACATGCGGTGGAGGCCACGATGACAAATGGAAAGTTGAACACCAATAGCCACATTCACAACGTTGTACATTGTAGGACATATCAGGACATTATAGCCAAGGTAGCTGGCACAGTACTATAGCCAGACTACCAGCCCTGTCAAAAAATGTTAACCCATTAAAAGGGCTAGGATTATTGAATGCTTTAACTATTGAAAAATAGCAGATATACAAGCTCACAGCGCGGCGCCGAGTGCCGCGCTGCAAGCTTGTAGATCTGCTATTTTTGAAAAAGTTGTGAAAATGTGTGCAAATCTTTGAATATTTGTATTTTTAAAGCGAACGTCTGTAACTCAAATTTTGCTTCTGGGTGGTCCCTGGAACTAAATATTTCATGGGAGTCAGTGGCCAAATACATATCATTTTGGGGGTCCTTCACATGTAAAGGTTTGAGAACCACTGACATAGTAGTCTCTCAAGAACAGACTAACTGAGCTCCAGTTGAGTGACCTTTTCTTTGACGACGTTAAGCCAGATTGCTGACATAGAAACATAGGTTTTTCAAAAAACCTTAGAAGGATTCAAAAGACACTTATAGAATCGGGTCAAAATTCAAATGTTCACGATTTTTCAAAAATAGCAGATTTACAAGCTCGCTGTGAGCTTGTATATCTGCTATTTTTTAATAGTTAAAGCATAAAATAATAATACACCATAATGTGTACCCGTTCTGAATGGATTAAGACCTGTTACCTATAAATTGTTGTACCTTTCAAGCTGGGAACACCTCCGTGTCATTTAGTTGTTGCTACAGTATACTGTACAGTATCCCTGTTGTCAGGCAGAGACCTCTCTCTACTCCATATTCAAACTTGTGTTTTTTCATAAATTAAATTAAACTTAATCATACTACAGCGTCACACAAAAGCATCAAAAGTAGCTCGAAACGGTGCCTAAGCTTAACCGCACGCGTAGCCACGTAGTCGGAGTATTGGGATGCCGGACTTGTCGGGCAGTCCCCGCTCGAAACTTCTACTTTTTTCTTTTTTTATTTGAATCCTGAAAAGTCACAGTTTTGGACATGTGAGGTTTCCACCCGACAAGAGTTTTTCAGAACTAACATCTACAGTACAAGCAGGCCACACACACACACACACACACACACACACACACACACACACACACACACACACACACACACACACACACACACACACACACACACACACACACACACACACACACACACACACACACACACACACACACACACACACACACACGTTGTTGCCCAGGCTACTGGGAGAGTTGACATGCACTGTGTGACACAGAGACAGAGAATTAGCCACCTACTGTAGCTGCCACCTACAGTGTAAATTCTCTTTCCCTCCTGTCTGTCTGTCTCTCTCTCTCTCTTTGTCTCTCACGCACGCGCGCACACATACACAATACACATACACGCACGCACGCACGCACGCACGCACGCACGCACGCACGCACGCACGCACGCACGCACGCACGCACGCACGCACGCACGCACGCACGCACGCACGCACGCACGCACGCACGCACGCACGCACACACACACACACACACACACACACACACACACACACACACACACACACACACACACACACACACACACACACACACACACACACACACACACACACAATCCACTCTCTCCTGTCTCTGGCTAGC
This sequence comes from Nannobrachium achirus, assembly GCF_963921795.1. NCBI lineage: Eukaryota > Metazoa > Chordata > Actinopteri > Myctophiformes > Myctophidae > Nannobrachium > Nannobrachium achirus. Next base: position 46,836,239 of record NC_137820.1, read on the forward strand.
TCACTTCGCCAGTGGAATATCAACACAGAAAGTGAATAGACTTGGGACTCCTGTATAGAAAGAGACTGGTGTGTATGTGTGAGTGTAGTTGAATGAACCCTTGCCTTGTATTGAGACTGGTAGTCAGTCAGCCTGCCTAACTTATTTACCCGCTGGGAGCATAGCTGCACCGCTGGCCTGGTTGCCTAGTGCCACTACCGTGTGTGTGTGTAAATGAGAGTGAGTAAGAGAGTGAGTATGCACATAGACACATTCGTGTGGAAGAAGGGGCCCTATTTTAGGAGAATTAGGAGCGTGCGACGTGCGTGCGTGTGTGTGAAGAGAATGAATAGAGGTGCGTGAAAGCCTTCCTGCACTTCAGCTGCACTTTTGATTACAACTTAGACTAGAGGAAGCCTTTCTGACCAAAGTGCTAAAATGTCAGCAGCTAGAGCAGACCATCTCACAGTTAGGCTACAGATGTAAACTTTTAGTTTATCTTTGGTAGCTAGGGTGCACGTGCACAAGTTGGTTGTGAGAGCCTCCAAGAGGAGGGCCAACCAGTTTGCAAGGTACTGCTCAGTATCAGCTATTCATGGGTTTCACTTGTAGTCCTACAGGAGAGTATTTTTTGCAGGTAGTTCAGTCTTGAGTGTATCAAAGATGCACCTCGGTTAAGGTGGAGACAACCTCCCGTTGGCACGACCAGGGTAAAATTCACCAGCTTAGCATTTCACCAGGTTAGCGTTCACCAGTGTCGGAAGGTTAGCATTTCACCAGGTTAGGATTCACCAGCGTTAGTTTTACTGAGGTTAGGGTTAAGGTTAGGTTTATGTGTATCTCCGTCCGGCGTCCCCCCGACTTTCGGCACCTCCGCAAAGCCAATCACAAGCTTCCGCTGCCTTAACCCAGTTGCTTTTTTGATACACTCGGACTGAAAGCCCTGCAAAAAAACACTCTCCTGTAGTCCTACAGCGGCCATTTTGAGGACCAACACGGGTGTTCTGATTGGCGTAGAACATTAGTTCTATGTCAATCAGTCAATGGAAACACCTGTGTTGGTCCTCAACATGGCCGCTGTAGGACTACAAATGAAACCCATGAATTATAGGAGGCCGCTCAATTTAGAGGAGGCGTCGTTTCCTTTATCCCTGATTGATGTGGTCTGACAAGTACTATGTAAACTGTACTGTATGTAACAATGTTCTGCCTTATAGGCACTTAACTGGCTGTTTTGCTATTGTCTGACTGCACTGGCTGTGTTTATGTCTTTTGTACGGGTCCACGTCAATATGCCGATGGGCGGGTATGCCGACGACCTAAACCTAACCTTAACCCTAGCCCTAACCTCAGTAAAACTAACGCTGGTGAGCAGCTAACCTGCCGATGGGGGTGAGTAACTAACCTGCCGACCCTGGTGAGTAGCTAACCTGCCGACGCTGGTGAGTAGCTAACCTGCCGACGCTGGTGAGTAGCTAACGTGCCGACGGTCATCCTACTCGGAACAACGGACATGCGGAACAATGAGTTCTTCCCTTTTGTACAAGCCAATCTCGTACTTCTGTTGATGTGGACATAAATACGTATTTTAAATGTGTGTGTGTGCACATGAGAGAGAAGGAGAATGCATGGGTGAAAGTTTTCCTGCACAGTGGATCTGTTCAGTCAGAAGTTATATAGTGTCCACATGGAGGTCTGTGTGCAGAATTTAAGCATTATACTGTAGGTATAGAAATTAAATTCAGATACAGGATCATACTAAAAACATCAGGCTTGTGTGAAGGTAGATTTAAGGCTGGACGAAGGCTGGACATCCGAAACGTTTGTTCTTGAAATAAAGCATGTAAAGATACAATAAACTTTTGCCTGTATATTTTAATGATAAGCGGATACAGCACCAGAGAAGTCAGAGTTCGGTGGTAACGAAAAAAAGAGGCAGATTTGAGAACATCGAAACATTCGTTTGCATTGTATGTCATGTCAAGTGTGTGGCATGCATGGATTCTGGATTCGCAAGATGCTTTATCACCTTCATGTGTTGTGTACACTGTGTTTTAGAGTGCATATTTGTTCACCCTTCATTATAAGATACACCTGGAGAATAGTGATAGAATATTTAAGCACATTTTCAAAACAACTATTGTCATCAACAACTACATTCCAAGTTGTCAGGCGACAACATACTTGGACATCCGTTAAAGGCAGAAATTGTAGGCTAAATGTAAACACAGCTTTTGTGCCATGCATGCTACGCTCCACTTCAGCCTGCATATGCTGGTCAGCGTTTCAGTACCTAATAACAGCACAAGCTGTTTCAATCTAAAGGTATGGCCAACTACAGCAGATTTTCCAAAGTATGCATGTATACCCTAAAGCGTGTTTCTGTGTGTGTGAGTGAGTGAGAGAGAGACAGAGAGAGAGAGAGACAGATCTACCATCTGGTACACTGTGTCTTATCTTACCAGAGTGTTATATCTGCCAAGAGACCTTAAAATGTGTGTACACTTATTATATGCTATATGGCTGTGATGGCAAATGTATGTTTTGGGTGTAACAAATTAACATTTTGAAGGGACTATGAGCCCAGGGCTGACAATGGAACAGAACACATGTGAAACCAGGTTAAGGTGGGTGTAATGCAGGGTATTTATATTAATGAATATTGAGGTCAGAGCGTAGGGATTAAAGGAATTAAGACAAGTCAATGTGATGTGCTCCTATGCATAGTAACACAAAACAAACAAAGGGTTTTGTGTGCATGCATCCAAATGTTGATTTCCTTTCTGTCCAGTGAAGAGAGAAAAAAAAGAAACCGTCTGATATGTACTCAAGGGAGTTGCTTGCTGTCTCATCTTGTGTCCCACTTTCTGTCTCTTTCCCCGCCAACGTGTCTGTCTTTTATCATCTCTCGCTGTCCTGAAAATGACTGCCGGAGAGGTGTTGCCGTTTATAGCCTAAAATATATTTAAACTTTGAAGATTTCGCTTGAAATAGCCTTAAAAGAAAGATGGTTGAAGGCAGCAAGCGTGACTAAAACCTTGTATTCACTTTAAGTTAAATAGGAGCTGGATGAGAGCAGTGTTGCCAGATTTTATGACAGAAATAAGCAACCAGGTCTACAAAAACGATGTGACTGCAGGCCACACAACCACTGTATTCTTACATTTTTATCCCACGATTTTTGTAACCCATTTTTTTCACCCAGTGTCCATTTTCTAATTTCATCCTGGGCGCCACACTCCCAACAGACTGACCTCATGTTTCCTTCTATGCATGAGGAGTCCAAGCCGGTGTTTTTCACCTGACAGGGGGGAGAATCCCTGGCTGGACGTATTGCATTGAAGGAACACGTTATTCCAAACAGTTCCTCTTAAAATTGCCAAATAGAAGGCACAAATATTTAGTTTCCATACAATCAATTATTTGCATTGCAAAACGATTCGATACCAATTCCCGCATTTAAAACGAGATACGATACAAAGCTAAAGTGGTACGATATTTTGCTTTTGCAAACGATAAAGTAGATCATTGCAAATTATTATTTTTCGATTCAGTTACTATATCGTTACACCCCTAGAGGGTACCTATACCCAAGGAGACACAAGGAGAACATGAAAACTCCACACAGAAAAGCCCTTTTGGAAATTACAAGCTTACAATGTGTCACAATGTGATGCATTGCGAGCTTGTAAATAGGCTATTTTCCCCCAAAAGTATATTAAAATGTGAATATTTGGATGAACACAAATGTGGCTCCCCTGGTACAGAACATTTTCAGATGGCGGTTAGGGAGGGACAATAATTTGGGCATCTATGATCGATGACATGAAAAATGTTGAACCGCTGGTTTAAACAACATTTAGGAAGCAAGCCCAAATAGGCAACTACACTTTAGAAACAAGCCCCCCCAAAAGAACAACCACTATTACGATGTGACTTTACAGAAAAACAAGCCCAAAGTCGCTTACAATAAGCAGATGTGGCAACACTGCATCACAGAGGTGTGATGCTGACAAGGCTCTGAAATTAATGGCATCCACCCACAGTTATAAGGTGGCAATATGACATTATTCAAGTGATCAATGTGCCTGAAGAAGCGCTCCTCACAACCAGAACTGCAGAGCTCAATATCCAGATTCCGATTGTTTTTGCATATTATGTGAAAGAAATGGCCATTTACTGTAAAATTAAGCATTTTAAGCTGTTACAGTTCTGTTGTTAACATGATTATTCGTCCAAAATGTAACTCAATTACCTTAGTCAAGGTTACTCTTTTGGGCCGAACAATTATTATTATTTTTTTAGGTTTGACAAATGTGTAATCAGTATAAAAGTAGGCAAATGATTCAAACATCTTATTTGGTCAGCTACAGGCCTGCCTTCCTTTTCTTAGTTACACGAAGGGTTAACCAGAACAATGGGTTGTACATCCCATCCATGTGCTCACAGAGGCACAATAACACCACAGAGGCAAAAAGATGATCTAACAATACACACGCGGTGAGCAACACACACATGAAGAATAATAACTTATTATCAATTATCAGGATTGCAATATTATGCAAAAAAAAACAACAATCAGGATTATAATTTCAGTCATAATCATGCAGCCCATACCTCACTTAGTATTCCATATTCTACAGTACTGCACATCTACACTCTATCTTACTTTTTCCATATGACTATTCTAATTTATTATTCTACTTAAAGTGTGTTCTATGGTATAACAGCTGCCTCCACCCCTTCCACTGATCATCCCAGTGCTTTAGCTATTGATCTGTTTGTTTAGCTAGCTGACAACTAAATCAATGAAGCTGTGGAACATTGGAACCTTGTGCATGCTAAGAACCACCCAAAACGGGGGCAATCTGACTTGCTCAGCTAGCTACATGTGGCCATCAGACATTATTGGACAGTTGGATATAGCAAATTGAGAGGCATATATAGTATAGGTTAGGTGAGGGATAATAGTTAAGTAATTTGTGTAGGTCTAGCAGGTATAGCCTTGGTTTAAAACTCTCATGTGATAGTCTTGATCCAAGGTAGCAGGCAGCTTTTCGCAGAAGACCATTAATATTAATGTAGACATCTTTTGACACCTGCCACCAAACCTTTGACAAGGTCCTCGGGGTCATGGAGTCACAACATGAATGTGACTGGTTTTTCTAATATTAATGTGATTTTTAAATGTAACAAGTAGACATAGGTTATTGAGTCTTATGTAAAATATCTCTTTGTTCTATTGGTAAACAAGTTCCCACAAGAGCACAGCTCATATACTGTCTGTAGGCACTAGGCAGGCTAAAATTGCAACAACAAAACAGAGAGAGAGAGAGAGAGAGAGAGAGAGAGAGAGAGAGAGAGAGAGAGAGAGAGAGAGAGAGAGACAGACAGGGAGACAGACAGGGAGAGAGAGAGAGAGAGAGAGAGAGAGAGAGAGAGAGAGAGAGAGAGAGAGAGAGAGAGAGAGAGAGAGAGAGAGAGAGAGAGAGAGAGAGAGAGAGAGAAATAAAGAACAGCATTCCTATGCATCGACGCTAATCACTATTGATCGATATCCAATAAACTGGAGGCAACTGTTCTGTCTAGTGCGCATGTCGATGCAATTTGCTTTAATTACAGTTTCACTGTGACATGCAACCCCCCGAAACCTTGAATAATTAACCATCGTGGTTGCGTAATCACAGAGCATAAAGAACCACAAATGGGCAGCAGCCCCACATGCTGTTGTGAGGTATAGGCTATAATAGAGCTCCTTATGCCAGATACTTTTATGAACGTGCATGATGTACGGCCGCATTAGACATAAAATAACTGATAATAATATATGATATTCCCCGGTATAATCAGTCAACTGGAGTCAGTTGTTCCGATCTCACTGTGACATGTTGGTCCAAATTGTTTATAGGCTAACCCTCCAAATATTTAAACATAGCCTTGGATCAAGACTGTCCCATATGTATTTTATCGAGTCTGACTTTCGTACGTGAAAGCAAAAGTCAGACTCGACAGGCAGCCTATTTATGATAGGCTAGTCTTATGATCCAAGAAGACTATAAACAATAGGAATCCGGTCACGGCGACACTTTGATCAGTTTGTGCGACAAATGGGCCTCTCCATTATAGTTGTTTATAACAATAATCTGAACGTCCCATTTCAGGCGCCCAAACAAAAGTAGTGGTCTGTTATCTTAGGTCTAAGCTATGTCTTCTATGACCATTTTCATAAAAGCAGCTAAAAAAAAGCCCAAGGCAGATCAAAAGGTTGTGCCTTGTGTACCTAAAGTGTAAGTGCAAAAGATCGCCGAGAAACAAACAAACACCAAACAAGTTTTGTTATCCAACAACAGCAACAACAATAACAACAACAGTCGGCGAGTTGGTGTTCGGGTTAAGCTATGCTAAAAACACCAACTTCACTGAAGCAGTAGTTCCGATCGAGTCTCTATTACAAACGTGTAATAACAGAAAGAACACAGAGCAGAATATACAAAAGTCCCGTGGGTAATGGACGGTGGTAGTATGCGTCAACAAACTTGAGTTAGTTGAGTTTTTACTCAACGAAAAACACATTAGCGTGAAGTTATGTCCCTCACAACAATTAATAGACATCATCCACATTGTGTGAGTGAGTGTGAGTGAGTGAGTGTGTGCCTCCCTCCCGGCAGTGCTGACTGACCACATTTAAACACATATATCAATGTATGTAATTCATACTCACATAACGTGCTTTGTAAGTGTAAAAGTTAAATCCAACCAGGGTAAAGGACCGGCTCAGTTGGTGAAAACATCTCTCAGTACTTTAAAGTCCGCCTGTCTTTTTTATTCCAACCTGTCTGACTGGTTCCAGACGAAAAGCTGAGGATTGTACCAAGCGTTGCCAGATTATGCGAGAGAAACAAGCAACCGGGTCAGTAGGCTACGTTGATTGTCTATTTGAAAATTGATTGATTGATTGATTGATTGAATACTTTGAGACAGAAATGCAAACAGCACGAGTAGCCTACAGTAGGCTATACAGTCATACATTGGTCTAAAAGGATAACCCAAAAAAGTAATTGTCAGAGGTTAACTCCCAATGCACAGATGATGCATTGTGAGATGCATTTACATAATTTTGTGTACATATTTTTTATTTCTGATTTGTTTACTGTACATATTTTTTCCTGATGTTTTGCATGGTCGGCTATTGTTATTCGTCTATAATCTTTCACGGTTCAATGAATTGAGTACAAAGGACCCCAATGGAAACAATTAAGACAGCTTTCTTTGGTTTAAAAAAATAAAATACTTTAAAGCAGACCTTGCATTGAACCGTAGCCTTACTTTCGAATTGAACTTTTGAATTGAATCAATCGAAAGTGAGCTTGTCTGCTACTTTCAAAAGAAAGTCTTGGAAAAAATGAAACATGGGTTAGGGTTAGCCTTTGAACTTGTGTTTAAACCATAGAGCTATAATAATAAGGTTTAAACATTTTAACAATACAAATCTGGTAGGCTATAGGCCCGGCCCCTGGCTCAAGCAAGCAACTAACTAACTTTAGAAACAAGCACCCCCAAAAAACGTAAGCAACTTTACAGAAAAACAAGCTCAAGGTCGCTTAAAATAAGCAGCCTTGGCAACACTGAATTGTACAAGAATCAACAACCAGTGGCTTTTCATTTACACGTGATTGACGTCTCACTTTAACCAATGGGTTTTGCAGACCTGACCGTGACGCTGAGTTCTCTTGAAAAACAGGCGGGGTTCCGACTGCCTAATTTATGTTCCGTCGCACGAGGACGGTGTCGCGCGCCGAAAATAGCCGACGTACAAGCTCACAAAGCATCGCATCCGCGATGAGTTGTGAGCTTATAGGTCGCCTATTTCCGAAAGACTTGTTTTTTCTTTTATCACTGTTCGACGCTTAGATCCGGTCTAAAGCCCGCCTACTGTATCCGGTCATTTCTACGCACACAAACCATAGAAACATACGTGCACAGACAGACTGGCCGTTTCCGCATTCGCTCTCAACCGGATATGCAAACGGCAAGGCTAATATTGATCCCAGATTGATTGACAGATTGATTTTGACATTGCTTTGGCAATGTTAACGTATGTTTTCTCATGCCAATAAAGCTCATTTATTGAATTTAGCCTACTTTATTAGAAGTTCACGTAGGAAAAGTACAGTCTACCCAAAGAAAGCAATGGCTTGTGTTTACAATGGGGTCCTTTTGTACTGTGAGTTTAGGGACAGTCCTTATTGATGGTGGCAGAGAAAACAATAAAACAATCAATTATCTATATAATAGATAGCCTACTCTACAGTACACAAAAGAGGGGGGGAGTAAAATATAGGCCTACATGTAGCTTTTCTTTGTTTTCATGACAACACAAACCACTGTCATTTCAGACAGATTATGTAGCCTATTAATGTGAATGTATCTGCCACATTAACATAAAAGTAATATCCTACTTTAATTAGTGTAATAATGAAACTTTCATTATAAAACCAACATTGCCACCTTCTGTTAATAAGGTAAGTAACCCCCCTGCACAAAAATGGTAGCAATCTAGACCCTGGCAACTATCGCCCATTTCAATTCTTAGTTCCATCTCAAAAGTCATGGAAAAATAGAAATCTGAAATCTGGCTTCAGAGAATCCTATTCCACTGACAAATGCCTTCTCTGTTTGAACGACCACATCAAACATGAGGTGGACTTGGACAAAATTGTGGCATCATGGTCATGCTGGACCCCCAGAAGGCATTTGACACTGTAAATCACTCTAATTTGATTGATAAAGCAGTCAGTCTTAATAGCACAGGAGTGAGTTGGATGCAATCTTACCTGGACGGGAGAGAACAGGTGGTGGAGGTGAATGGAACCCTGTCGCGTCGCCCCTTCGGGTTAAATTAGTTCTCCTGCTATGCTGCAAAAATCTGGAATGCCCTATCAACTGCCTTAAAGGAGTGTAAATCCCTACCCTCCTTCAAAACCGCTCTGAAAAGTCACTTACAGGTGCAAGTCAAAACTGGTAAAAAAGACAAAGCTTACCTCCCCCTGACCTTTTTACTGTAAATGCCATATCTTTTTTTTATTCTGTTTTACGACTATCTTATGATGATTTTTTCCTTTTTTTCATTTAAATTTTATGTTGTATGAATTGAGTACAAAGGGACCCCAATGCAAACAAGCCTAACCGCTTTCCTGCGGTCAACTAATTTTAGTTAGTTAGTTTAATGTATCAGTGAACTACTGTCCAGTACTCTTTCATATCAAACTTCTAATAAAGTATTACATTAATCAATCAACCATGCACACTCAGCCTTAAAAAAAACAAAAAAACATAAATCTTCTCTTTTGGGGAACCACTGGTGTATTTTGGTGTTATCATCTTTGGCAGTGCTGCTAATGAAATACATGACTGAATAATGCCATCTAGTGACTAAGTTGGGATACAGATGAGATCAAACTCACATGATTCTGCCTACAGTGCAACATGGATGGGATTTGACAGTTGACATTGAATCCACCATAACAATATGGGGCCATTTGACAACTACATTTTTACAGTTAACCACATAAGCCTTATAAAACAAATGGTTGTGAGAGCTATTTTTTCTAATTTGAAAAAGTCTATAGCCCTATACTACCACTCCTTTTTTCCCTCAACACCAAATCTCTTTGCTGAAAATAGACGATCTACAAGTTGTAATTCTGATTAAGAGAAAACAATATTCCTTGAGTTGGATTGCTGGTCCTCGAGAGTCTAGTCCACTGGTCTCATGACAGATGACTTCCACATGAGTTGTTTACTCCCAGCTTTCATCATGACCCAACCGTGTGATTTACTGACCTATAGAAAATGACCTCCAGTTTCTATAGCCTAGCCATGTATGCCCAGGGGTATTACTTACTTATGGGTGGTTTGAATGCATATTGCATGTAAAGGGATTACTGATGGGTAAAGAGATTGGTCACAGTCACCCATTACTGTTATGATGCTGCATATTATGCTTATATGCTATAATAAGCACTGACCTTTATTTGATTCTCTGAGTTTACTTTAATTCTCAGAAAGGAAACCGTGAAACCATACAGCTGGTGTCTTTAAACCGAGCAGAAAGACCATGTTTCAAAAACAAAAGAAAACAACACATGGGTACCCGAAGCTAGATAGCGCACCACCATGAGGCCGATTTGAAATATTTGTGGTGGAGTTTCATGAAAAGTTTAGCTTTTGGGGGAATGTTTTACGCAAATATGGAAATGACTGACATCATAGACGGAATGGTTAGCATAGGGAAAAGGACTGATAGAGATGTATCCATATATGGACATGAAAGGGACAAATGGTAAGACAGAATACATTTCCTAGCAGATTCCTTGTGACTTGCGTCAGGGCAACCACACTCGCATCTTTCTAGTTTCCTCTAACATTGTCACCCACTTTGACTGTGAAGCCATTGGCCTTGCAGAGGACCCAAAGAGAAGAGTGCTGACATGCTGTTGACATCCTACAAGAAGGTCAGTTTGAGTGACCATTATGCTATAGGCCTACGTAATGACTTCATCACGCAGTAGCATCACAATGTCGTCATCACAACCATGTCCTTTAAAATCAATTGTCAAATAAATAAAGCTTATTTCAGCACTTATCGCCAACAATTCTGACTGAATGAAGTAAATTTCCGTGAAAACTAGTTGTCAATACGCTGAACAGATTGCTGTGTAGAACTGCAGATTACCAGAACCAGCCTGGACGGTGATTGCGCTGGTGATCGAATTACTAAACAGTCACCGGCTTCCATGATTGGCCAAACCATCGGCTTTGTGTATTGGTCAAACTTTGTTGGCGTGCACAATAGGAACGATTAGCTTGAGACTTGATAAATCGAGCTTGATCTGCAGCGCTGAGAAATGTTCTGCTGGACGGTACATGTGCAGGGAGGTCCAAAAGGATACCGTCATGCTGCTGTTTCAGTGGGACACGAGGTCTACACCTTCGGAGGGTACGGATACAATGACGCCGGGATTAATGTGCACATCTTCAACTCCATGTCCTTGCGCTGGATGAAGTTGCCCCCTGCAGTTACACCTGGAAGAGGAGGAGAGATCCCCTCCATGTGCTGGGGCCACACAGCTGTGCTAATAGAATACATCATCTACCTCTGGGGAGGGTTGCCTTACTGCAATGTGTTGTATGCTTTCGACGTCGACACCCGCAGTTGGTTCCAACCCAAGATCTCTGGAGCTGTTCCAGAGGCCAGGTTCAACCACTCAGCCTGTGTCTTGGGGACGGCCATGTATATCTATGGAGGAAAGAAGCTGACTGGATACTCTAGTGACATCTACAAGTTGGACACCGCCACAATCGTTTGGTCTTTAATTAACATCAGAGGAACGCCGCCACTTGGTTCGTCATGTCATTCTGCCACAATCATCGGGACAAAGATGTTTGTGTTTGGGGGCAAGGGGTTCTACCACAACAACACCAGAGTTTTTGACACAGAGAACAACTGCTGGCTGAGCATGCCTTCTGAACAGCTCCTTCCAGAAAGACGTAACGCTCATTCAGCTTTTGCCTACAAAGGAGAGCTGTACATATTTGGTGGTGAACACTGTGACCAGTTTGGTGGCAATCACCGGGTCTTCAATGATCTGTGGAAATTGAATCCAGAGACCTTTTCCTGGAAGAAGGTTGAGCCCAAGGGGAAAGGACCTTTACTAATGAATGGTATGTGCTGTTGTATGGCGGGAGATCGTATCGTCGTCTTTGGAGAAGACGACACACCTGATGACCTGTACATATTAGACTTGAGCCCAAGTATAAAGACATTATGCAAGCTAGCAATTATTCAGTATAGTCTGAAGTTTTAGGGACTCCCACACATCATCATCATGGAAGATCTAGGGAGGCGGAGATGTCCACGTCTGCTGCTGGCACGTTGGTGATGAGGCCTATACGTGACAGGAAAACTCGGCCACAACCGCTGCAGGGAAACAAATTCTCAGATGTTTGTGCTGCGTTCACGTTCTTTTTCTTTTTTTTGAAGCGGTGAAAGCCGCTTCCAAGGAGTGCCTTTGTGTGTATCGTGCGTCCAGACTTGAGGATTGGTCAAGCTTCACATGACAATTTGGCCCTCCTGATAAAATCATTCATTCATTCAGAATTCATAAAGATATAGAACTAAAGCACATAGAAAGTAGAATGTATTATATCTAGAACACAGATTTCATAGCTCTAGAACACATAGAATAAAAGTTCACCGCTTCACTTCGAACCGAGGTTTGATTTTTTATGACCACTGCTGGTCATCAAATTATTGGCTTAGGAATGCGACAAAAACAAAAAAATATCCATGAACTCAAGTCTCCATGGGGTGAGAAATCGATAGAAAAAAAGTATATTTTGGCGTGAACTATCCCTTTAATAACAATTCCTCTTGTTTTGTACCTGCACGAAATTAGCATCATTTAATTTCTGCTTGTGATCAGACTCAGTTAGATGTTGATGTTCCATATTTATAATAATTGTAGCTATTGTTTAACAGTGAATAATAATACAATGGTCTAGGCATATTTGAAGCATATACACATCTTTATACAACGTTTTTCCCTCCCTGGGAAGTAGGCTAATAATGGTATTTAGTGAGATGTTTTATAAATCAGTGTTTCACGAACCTTTCCGCTAATTCAAAATACATTGTGAATTAAATACTTAAGCCCTACTTAATAATAGTGCAAAAAGAAAAGAAAATACAAATTAAATAAAGCTGCAACACAGGTTTGCAACTAAATAATTAGGTCAGAGAGGATCTGAAATATCTTTTTGGTTCTGGATGTTTTTTTTTTTTTTTTACTTTTTGATCAAAGATTTATATTTTTCTTTCTTTTTTAAATATTTTGAAATCATAATTTTATCACAACCCATAAAAATGATCCCTACCCAGTGTTTGGGAACTATTGTTGTAAATGATATAAGCAGCAGAATAATATAATGCAGAAACTAAAGCCTACATTTCAATTGTTTTAGGGGTGGGGGCGTTAAGGGACCTGGGTATTGGATAGGGGGATGCTGGCCTAAAGGAAATGCTGATCTGCATGCTCAAAACATGTCGGGAAATGATTTGTAGATCAGCTATTTTCACAATTTCTGATTATTTCTTTCTTTTGGGAAATATTCAATGATTTTAATGACATTTGCCCAAATTCAGGACGGTGGTTAAGAGAAGAGAGACATACTGTATATAGACTGCCAGACAGACAACACTGCGAAGCAGTGCTAAATGGGCTATAATTAACTACAAATGAGCGGTCACAGGGTCAGACCCCATAATCAGCAGTGTGACAGTAAGCACAGTCCTGGCATGGTGCACATAAATGTATAGCTGCTTCAGCTGTTCTCACATCCAGAGGCGTCACAAGGGGGGGGAAAGTGGGAGTGAGTTACTTGGGCCCAAGGTGGAGGGGCCTGGAATTATTTTATACTTTAGCTATTGAAAAATAGCAGATATGCAAGCTCACAGCGCGGCACCGAGTGCCGCGCTGCAAGCTTGTACTGTAGATCTGTTATTTTTGAAAAGTAATGAAAATGTGTGCAAATCTTTATATGTATTTTTTAAGCAATTATTTGTAACTATATTTTGAGATGGGGGCCAAATACATATAATTTTGGGGGTCCTTCACATGAAAAAGTTTGAGCACCGCTGACATAGAAACATAGGTTTTTCAAAAAACCTTAGAAGGATTTGAAATATTCAAAGACTTGCAAAAATATTCACGATCTTTCAAAAATAGCAGATCTACAAGCTCGCAGCGCGGCACTGGTGCCGTGCTGTGAGCTTGTATATCTGCTATTTTTCAATAGTTAAAGCACCCAGGGCCCAGAATTTGGTGCGACACACCTGTCTTCCTCCTCCGCATGTGTGTTCTTCTCCTCCTCCCTCTGGTCCAATCCACAGCCATGATCTGGGCTTGTTCTTAACACTTTATTACGTTTCATTCACAGATATGATGACGGCTAAATATGGGTCCACACCGAAAGGTCCATGTATATAACTGGCACTGATAACTGACGACTTGAGTCCAAGAATGTGATGGTGTGTACCGACTAACGGCTGGTACTGCCAGGCCAAAGTATTAGTATTAAAGTATTAGTAAAGTGTAACTTTAGTCTTCTACCCAGGATTCGTGACCGGTTTCCTGTGCAGGAGCTGAAACTTCAATTCATAGTAGACTTCAACATTGAGCTAATAGAGCCTGCTTGCTTGCTCAGGGGATACATTTTATCTTGACCATCAGGACCAACATTCATGTCAGATCCTGTGTCTACGTTAGACATGACCTTTGACACGATTTAAATGTTTCAATAGAAGAGCAGGGAGAGGAAAAAAAATACCACCACCTCAATTGTATAAGTTATGTCAACTTTGTATTCATTTATTAAGATTAAATAGTGCCACTTTAATTACATAAAAACAGCACATGTCAAGCCACACATCCTGAGACATTTATCCCTCCCATCCTGGCTCCCAAGCTGTGGAATGGCCTCACCCCCACTCTTCTACTTGTATTATCTACAATTATGTTGGTTCCTTGTACGCCAGGCCAAAAGGCATAGCAGAGACTATGTTTTCAAAACACACTTTTGGAACAAAATGCCTCAAATCATGCATGCAGCGTACGATTGCCATGAAATTCAGAAAAAGACATGGCACCCTTTTCACATTGGCCTATTATAGCACTGTATCGACAATAACCTATCTGACCTGGCGGAGACCTGTGCTCGTTTAGATTTGTTTTGCTTGCACAATTAAGAATGTTATTTAGATAAGTTGTTTAGACAGATGCAAGGTCTGTTTACCTAGTAACCTAGTACCCAGTTACCAGGGATGTAGTGGGGGGGGAACGCGGGGGTACGGAGTGCCCACACTTCTCTCAAGTCAAGTCAGTTGATATTATATTTTCAGGTCGTTCTGACCCAGCAACTGGTTGAAATAGGCTCGCCAGCCGTGCTGAAATGAGCATGACTAACAGCAGATGGTAATATAAGATTTGAAAATGGATTAATTAATTGGAAATATCAGTTGTGGAGCTATTTTGCATGGGAAGTTTGGCTGATGATCCGGTCATCAAATTATTGGTTGAGAACCACTGGTCTAAGGCTATTTCTGCTGCCGCGCAGACCCGTTTTAAGCCAGCAAAAACGTTATGTGCACGTGCACGGACGCACATGCGTGCACGCGCATTGACGCGCGTGCACGTGCGTGCGTGGGGAGTGCCCACACTTCCAAATTTAGCACTACAACACTGCCAGTTACTTAAATTCTGTTTTTCTTTGCTCTCTACTTACATATAGGCCTGTGATTCTTCTTTTCATTTGTTGACTAGGAATGCCATTTACCCTGTTCTTGCACTTAATATCTGCTAAATGCCAAACAATCAGGAACTTCAGATTTCAACACTAATAGATACTTGTATTCTCCCTTGCATTAGTGAGGTTTAACTTTGATCCTCATTAGACTTTACCACTAGAGCTAAATGAAAAGTGCATTTATACTGCCACCTCCTGGCGATTGGTCTAAATACAAAGCATTTATACTCTTGAAAAGCACTAAAAACCTTCATTCTCACTCTCAGAGCCAACACCAATCAAGCACACTACACATTATACACTTTTACTGTGTCAGAGTGCATGTAATCTATGCAAAACACGCCTGAAGGCAGTGTTACTGCTACTTAGTTCAAGGTTTGACATCATGCAACCCCTTCTTGACCCATGGTAAGCTGCACTACTGGATTCTCACTTTTGCCATTACATTATTTCAATAATTCTATTTTTTCTGTTGAGGGAAAAACAATAGTCAAATGTTTTTAGATGGATCTGTATATTGTCACTGTCGGGCAGAAACCTTGTATCTCCATATTGCAACTGTACTGTAAATGAATGCCCTAACTTCCTCATATTAGTGTCACACGAAAGTAGCAAAAATAGCAGATCTACAAGCTCAACGTGTTATGACACACGAGTTTGTAGAGTTTTGAATTTTGTAATAAGTGAAAGTGGTTAAAGGGGAAGACCACCCATTTCCAATATTGAACTATGTCATTAATATACCTTAGAAGAGTTGTGTGGAAATAAAAACTTAGTTCCCCCCCTTCTGTGTTGCCTAGAACTGGAGGATTGATTTTGGGGTTATAAATGATATAATGATATAAATGATACTGTACTTGCACAATTAATCTTTGAATTCAATTCAGAATTCTCAATGCCATATATTTAAAAGGATATTTATTTATGGAATAATGTGATTTTGCTTTAACATGCATGTGAGATTGTGAGTGAACGTTTTGCAGTCGCTGTCCTCACAGTAACAGGTAGCGAGTGAGGCCTTTCCCGCGAACCTCCCGCAGGCGCTGGCAGTGTCTCAGCATGCTTAGAATGCTCTGGAAACGTTTGTCCATCTTCATCTGACCAAATTCACAAAGGTCGTTCTCCACCACAAAAAACTGGCCTGTTGGGAGAAGAGAGAGCGAAAAGAATAGTTTAATTTCCAACCTGCATACCAAATCCATGACCTCCTGTCATGACTCGTCAGGTTGAGTGATGAGTGTTAAATTGATTTCATTTACTTCTTTCTATTGTTTTAGGGATTCTTATTTCAGTGTTTGGGGGCATGCGTACAAGTGGCTAAATATGTCATTTTACACAGAATAAACCCAATCCCAAGATTCCATGCAACCTTTCATGGTTGGATGTGACTATTGGGGGGCTAGAAGTGTTACTGTAAATAGCAATAAAGAAACTGCTGGCTTAAGGGGGTTCCACACTAGCCGCGGTCACCGCCTCCAAGCAATTCATTTTCAATGGGAGGCGGGCGGCTTTTTCAGCCGCGCAGCGACGTTTTGGGGCGGCGAGGAGAGCGGGCGCGGTCCCGTGAAATCCCCCGCGAGCGTGCTCGTTTGTGCATGCGTACGCGGGCGGTGAGAGATGGATTGTGTTCATATTTGTGAAATACCGCGCGGCGTTTACTCACTGAACAAGTGTGTTTGTGTCTCACCGCGGTGCGGCCACCGCTGATCCTAGCGGCAGCCCCGACAGCAACCGCCTGTAGTGTGTAGGGCACCTTATTGTGTCTAAAAAGACATATTTAGCCACTTTACGCATGCCCCACATTTTAGCACGGTAAACGCGATAAAACAATAGAACAAGGCAAATTAAAACATTTTAACACTCACTTTTTCTTTTCCCTAATTACGGTACTATCTAAAATATGAACCCTTGTTGTAAAAACCAAAGTTGTCCTTTAACTTAATGTACCTTTAGTATCCTTTGTCTCCTCCTCTTTGAAGCGCTGCTGTAGTTTCCTTTCATGGTTGTTCAGGTTCTTTGTTGGCTGGCGAAGGATCTTATACTTGCCCGTCACAGCTGTGTTAATGACCTGCAGCGAAGCATTCAGCTGGCCATATGTTATACGTCCTTTCATGTACCTGGAGAGAGACAGTGCTTAGAATGAGCATACGCCATCTCATGTTTCTATTGAGTGACAACGTTTATAGTTACAAAACAAGTTTGCATTTTACACTTCCCATTTCTCTCAAAGTTGTTTTTTAAGGGGGCTAAATGCCTGAAATAAGGTTGGTGGTTAACACAAGTTTAAGAGATTTTTTACATGTCTTAGAAATCATAAATGCTCATCACAAACGTGTTTACCCAGTAGTAAAACAGCACATTTAATTTTGTAATATGTAACAAAGACAAGCCTTTCACTTCAATCAGTGAAGTTGTAATAACATACTATTAAAAATGTTTTTATCAGACACATCTCTAAACAGTTTGATTACTACAATTGAATAGGCTTAAAATATTTCTATTTAACTAGACATATTGCTGGAAATCCATTAGCAAGGGATATATTTAGTGTTAAGGAGCTTGATATACTGTACGGTACTTCAGTGCGTGCGGTGCACTGAAACACGTGAGCTTGTAGATCTGCAAGTATGAATGCAGCTCTAAGCCCTCCACAGGGGTTCTACTCACGCAGGGATGCCCTCATATTCTGGCATGGTGATGACCTCCATCTCCTTGATGGGACGCTTAGTTGGCTTTTTAATATTCTCTTGCTGAGCTGGTTGCTGATCGGCCGGTCCTTTCTGACAGGGTGGAGGTTCACTGCCCCTGAGAGTTCAAAAACATCCATGATCACGCAACATTATACTTTCTGGAGGGCAAAGCCCACTCTCCAAGCACAGAAAAGTTATTTTACAAATTTAAAAAAAGAGCAATCACACATTCCCATTTCCTGGCGTGAAATGATGCCTTTCATTATGTTTGGCCAATCTACTTTAGCTCACAGTTTAGTGAGCCGTGTTCACGGTTGTTAGCTCACAGCTGTTTCACATGAAAACTTATGTTATTAAGCAGTTACGTTCAAATTTCATCCAGTTTGCTAGAGCAGTAAGCTAATATTTCCACATTTAAATTAACTGCGGGATGAATGCGTTCAATCCCCTTGGTGTTAGCCATAAAAAACAAACCACACGCTAAACATTTTGCGGTTGCCAAGTTAATGAGACCAATTCACACAATTTGTTTCACTCAGAAAGTATAGCTGGGTCCAATCATTACACATAATAGAAAGCTTTCACCACTCACATCATGTCACATGTAACAATTAGAATGTGTTCTGTTTTTTTTTTATAACCAATAATAATCTTACCCTGGTGCTTTCTTCCTGGGCATGTGTTCTGGCATATTGTCCTGTAGATGTCGTCCCTCTTCCAGGTTATTCTGGAAGAACATCTCCACTTCCTGCCAAAAAACAAATATAATGCAACAAACGGTCCAACTTTAATAAACATTATATTAGTAAGTAGTGTTCAATAACTCAACTCAACCCTTTTCAAATTCAAGGACCCCCAATCTTATATTCATTAGGTCACCCTTTTGAATATATTTTTAAATCTCTGACCCAAGAACATATTTACTAGATACCGTGTTAAGTGGTCAGATGGATGGGCCATGTTTTCAATATTTTCAAGTGGGCCCTGATCCAGAAAAGCTTGGGAACCACTACATTAGATCAGTGGTTCTCATCCCTTGTCCCCAGATCATTTTGGGGGTCACAGGTGACAGTGAAGTAGCAATTTAAAGGACTTTTAAGGCCTTTTTAATACATCAAACAAAAGACCATAATGCATAAGAGCAGTGTTGAGTTTTTATTATTATTATTATTATTATTATTATTATTATTATTACTGCGTCAAAAGTAATTAACAAAATAGCCAATCTACATGCTTGTAGGTCTGCTATTTTTCCCACATATCCACAATTTTCCCCGGGGGTTTACTGGAGACTATCAGGACCAAACCTCCGGGTTTAACAGCAGACATACAAGCTCACGTCGCGTCGCAGATGCAACCCGTTGTGAGCTTGTAAATCGGCGGCGGAAGATCGGTGCAAACGTCTGCGCAATGCACTATGGGGCGTAGGAAAATCGTGGATATATATTTATTTTATCTGTGGAACCAAGAATGGGATGCCTCAACTCTTAAATTCCAAGTGCTCATCAGGATGAGGGGCCCCCTCTTCAAATATGACAAGTTCCTCAAACATGCTGGCTGTACGACAACATTACCTTCAAACGTGTCAGTTGAACGTTTTCTTTAGCCACGCGTTTTTCAAACTCATCAAGAAGTCCTGCTATTGTATCGACTTCTTGTGCAATCTTTCCAATCCTATTTCCTGTTTTTCCTACATGTTGAATGGAGCAAAAACAAAAACAAAACAATACCACACATTGTTAAAAGTTTTTTTTTCTGACTAGTGTCAGTGTACAGAACAACAACAAAGACATCATAAATTGACTTTCTCATACCATCATCAACTGACAGCTCCAGCATGTGTTTTAATGACGATATCTTGTCATTTAGGTATCGGGTGTAATCCTCCAACTCACTCATTTTCCTGAAAGAAAAAAATATCATCATTAGGAGAGGGGAGTTTAGCCTTGGCCAGGAGGAGGAGATGGGCAGTGAGATGGGCCACCACTGCCGACCCTGCCATCAGGAGGGTGTAGCGGTTCAAGGGTCGAAACACCTGATGATCGATGGTTACCGCCTGAAGACATCAAATTTTCCTTGCCAAGGCTACATTCACTAAACGTGAATGGAGGAGAAGCATGGTTAGATGTAATTATAATCACAGGGGATACATGTTCACAAATGGCATGTGTCATGTGCCTTTGGATTTCCCCAAGCTAGGATAATAAAGGTATCTATCTATCTATCTATCTATCTATCTATCTAGTAGGAGTTCTATAACTACCTGATGATAACTGAAAATGATTAATCATGAGATAAGAAACCTAGCCTTGGATCAGGACTATCATAGATGGATTTATAATTAATTATAAAGGGGGATTAAAACAGAGTATTATATGGCTTAAACCCTAGGCTGATTTTGTAGTTTGTTTTACGTTAATAGTTAGAAACTATGTCAGATTAAACATGTTTATGTGTGTGAATGTTCAAACATTGACCATGCAGTGGCAGTGTGGTGTACGGCACACGGCACACCTAAATTATAACAAACCCATTATTTATTTGCGACTGAGCCTAGGGTTTACTGCCGCTATAACCTGCATGTTTGTAATCTGCCATTAGTCCAGTTTAAACCTGAACTGAAAAACAAACTGAAAATTACAAAATCAGCCTCTAGATCAGTGGTTCCCAAACTTTAGCTCAATACCAAAAAGAGAAATTAGACATTTTGACAAAAAACTAGTGAAAATAGCAGGTCTACAAGCTCACAATGCAGTGCGAAGTGCTATTTAGATTTTTCATTAATTTATTAATGAAATTACTTCAATCATAGCATTTATTTCATGAAAATCTTAGCTTTTGGGGGAATGTTTTATTAAAATGTTTTTGAAATTAAAACCAAAAATGTAGGAAACCAAAAATTAAGGGAGCCATAAAAATGTGTCCGGACCCACAAATGGGACCCGAACCAGTGTTTGAGAACCAGTGCTCTAGAATCTAGATGGTTTCATGCCCTTCAAGGTATGCCTTCAAGCCAAGGAACTTGCATTCTGGATACAGTCATGACACTGTACCTTTTCCTTTGCAAACTTCTAATAAAGTCTTCAATCAATCAAAACCGGATCGCAGATCTACAGGTTACAGCAACGCATTGTGAGCTTGTAGATCGTCTATATTCGGGCGTCTTTGTTTTTGCATCGCCTGTACGGTGTCAGGCATAATCGCCTATAACATTTTCGCCAGGTCTTTTCGCGGGGCACTTTTGCCGTGGAGGTGAGTGTTTTCACCTAACCTATCTGGCCGTTTCACTGCCGTTGAAGAGCCATTTCGCCTAGCTGTCCATGGTTCCATATTCAGTTCAGAAAGTGACCATTTTGTTGAAGTGACCGTTTAGTATTTGTAGTTTTTTTTTTACTGTATTACTTTTATTTCCGTTTATTAACGTTGACGAGCAATAAACTTTATGGAGCATAACCAGTGTGCAGACTCTACTTGTCCTTAGTTCATGATTCTGCTTGTCTAGCACCTGGGCCACGGATGTGCGTGCAATTCTCTTCATGCGTTTTTATAAACTGCGCCTATAAACGGATTGAAAGACCGGCAAAAAGGGAGTCACAGAGTTGTTTGATTGATTGTAGGCTTAAGCGAAGGAGCGCCGACACAAAAATGTATTAAACAGTGACTGACGGGGGCTGTAGGTGGGTAAAACGGCATTCATTAGCTTTTATCAAACTACAATACAAGCCCAGCATTTCTTCTGTCTTTGCTGCGTGCGCTCTTCAGAGGCGTCAATTGGGTATGGCAAGCTATGGCAGCTGTCATAACGTGCCTACAGGGGGACATAATAAAATGTACTTTTCATGGTGCCTGTTGCTAAGGTATGGCAACATGACTGGTGTCACACCAATATGTTGCCATACCTTAGCTTTTTTTTAACTGACGCCACTGGCGCTCTGAGCTGCCCACAGAGCACAGACTGTCTGTGCTCTCTGCATGCGCCTCAGAGAGGACGCACCAGAGAGAAATAACATTGTGCTTTAGGAGGACCGGGCTGACTTTTTGCCCTGTGCAAAGCCCTTAAGGATTCCAATATTTCTTCTAACTTCTATCTGTATTAATGTGATTTCTATGGAGTGGCATTGCATAGGATAGCCGTCACCGTTGTTTGACAGGTAACACCACCCCACTGGCAAGCAAAGTCTGAGGGTAGGCAAAATGGCTCTTCAACAGCGGTGAATCGACCAGAACGGCCTGGTGAAAAGTCTCTCCTCCAAGGTGAAAAAGCCACGTGAAAAGACCAAATGCGTGTAGGCGAAATTGTTATAGGCGAAAGTGCTGGTGACCGCCTGTACTTAGCTCTGGTCCATCGCTTTCACCTCCCGCATTGCTCCCGGTGAAGCTCTGACAGACCCGTCGGGAAACGCATGGACTCGAGATTGTCGGCCCCGCCGAGCGCTCAATACTAGTGAAAATAAACAAAACCGTTTCACTACTCACCAAACCAAAGGTCGTTTTGCGCTGTTGAAAGTCTATTCTCCGCGGTGGTGAACCCCTCAGCACCCCACCTACTCTGTAAAATACATTATTTTTGGCATGAAATAAAGTGCATCCAACTCGACCGCCGCTTATTTCCGGGTTGTGAACCATTGTATCTGCGGTGGCCGCTAGGTGGCCTGAGGTGTGTGCGTTTTATTTCATGACAAAAATAATGTATTTTACAGAGTAGGTGGGGTGCTGAGAGGTTCACCACCGCGGAGAATAGACTTTCAACAGCGCAAAACGACCTTTGGTTTGGTGAGTAGTGAAACGGTTTTGTTTATTTTCACTAGTATTGAGCGCTCGGCGGGGCCGACAATCTCGAGTCCATGCGTTTCCCGACGGGTCTGTCAGAGCTTCACCGGGAGCAATGCGGGAGGTGAAAGCGATGGACCAGAGCTAGCCTGTACTGTAGCGCATAAAGCGCTAACGTTAGCCCAGTCAGCTGCTATCAAAACTTAAAAAGTGCACTTGCCAACTGAGTCAGATGATGTTTGCATTCATAACACAGTAAACTTACATGAGATGGATGATGTGACACAGCTGCTTCGAATCAACGTTGATTGTTACAACTTGTTAAGTTGTTATGTTCGCAGATTTGAACTCAAAAAGCTTGTATTATTATGATTTCGTAACTTCCCGCTGCAGCTGCATGACGCTTCCGCTTCCTTCAGGGACACCAAGGCTGCGTTGTGTTTCCGCATCCCTCCAGAGTCCATGTGAGTTTACTTTACAAGTTTACACCATTGTTTTACACTGACTCCACTGCAAATGTATAAATAGTTCGTCGCTCTAATTACCTCTTTATTTATTTGTCAAGCGTTCAGTATTTCACTTCACGTTATATATTAAATATAAGCTGTAATGTGTTCTAAATAAGTGGTTCTCAAACTTTTTTATGTCGAGGACCCAGAAATTGACAACCTCCGTTTGAAAAGATATGCCAGGGCAGGGCATAGAGTTTTACAACTCTAGCAGTGATTCTCAACCATTTTAATTTCAGGGACCCCCAGTTTGACAAACAATAGGCTACGGACCCCCATGTAATGGAATTTCTATCTTTGGGACCCCAATTTATATTATAAAATCAAATTTTAACTCTGAGAGTGTACAAATGCGGGTCCATTTGGTTACACACTCTCTGAGTTACAGGCCCGGATCCATTTGGTTCCTAACTATCATTTAGCTGGGGACCCCCTGGAACTCCCTCAAGGACCCCTGGCCTGGGGGTCCTCAGACCCCACTTTGAGAACCAATGTTCTTAAATTACTAAAATTAACATATGTTCAGCTGGAAGAGTCTTGTTTGGCTTGGCTGTAAGCAAAAGGTGCACAGGTAGCACCTTTTGATAAGAGCTTCTAGCTGCTAAATGCCTACATTGTAAAATCTAAAAGCTCAAAATGCTTTGCATTGCGACTTGTAGATCTGCTGTTTTTCTGGGAATTAAAAAAAGTTGAACATTAAAATGAATGAATATGCAATTATGTCAAGTTGGGTGATTATGTAATAATTGTGACAGGCCTAGTCTCAGGCTGTTGATAGACTTATATTTGATTAACTATTTACAGTGAAAAGTGAAACCACCTCCTCCATCAGACCGCCTAGCTGTGCCCAGCGAGATGGAAATGTGCAGCGAGATGGAAATGTGTGACTGGATCCATGGACCATGCCAAGCTGTACTGTGTCTGCTCAGGCCAAGGTCTTTACAGTATGCCCTCTGTCAAGCTAAGGTGAGTATACAGACAAGGATGTTTTTTTTTTTTTTTTTTTTTTTTATAATCTTAGCCTATACATGTACTGTATGTGTAATATTTAATTTGCTGTCTCAGAGATCAATTAGAGGATTGAAGAATTTCACCCAATACCATGCTAAATAACACATTTAAAGCTGATATCAGTATTATTTCTGAATCTACAAGCTTGCGTGTTGCATTGTGATTGTATTTGAGCTTGTAGATCTGGGAAAAAAATATTGAATAGATTTATTTTTATAGGCTATATATATCTTTTATTGTCTCTAATGACATGCCCAGAAGAATGGCGCCAGGTTTGGCTAACCTTTGTCAGCCCTGGGCACGAAGAAGTTCAAGACAACATAGGATACATACTGTTCACATCAGCATTTCCTTGCTTAACTGTAACTGTAACTCAGTGATGACAGTGGAATGGATTAGAGATTTAGTGATGGATAACTGTGTCAGAATCTATTCATATCGCTGGTGATAGATGAATTAAGCACATCAGGGGGCCGATTGACATGCTGTGGATAACAAAAAGGGTAAAAGGTAGTCTATTTGAAACCACTTGCAGTTTACAGTCAGACTCTCTCAGACCCTAGTACACACACGCACACACATGCACACACCCTATGCAGGGGTTGACACTAAGGTCTCAGAGGCGCTTGCCCGTCCGGCAAGTGGGCACTTGCCCAAAAAGTTTTAACACTTTTTATTCTTTCTGGGGCTGTGCGATAAAACATGTCATAAATAAATATACCAAATACCTACATGCTCTATAAAATATGACTATAACATAACACTAATAACATGACTTGTTATTTTATATTTTTAAGTGTAACAACAATGACAGCACAGATCAGAAGACAGAGCACTCTGGCCATGTTTAAGGTGTTTAGACAGATATCTTTGCATCCCCTCTCAAACGAGCACTTGCCCGCACTTGTCGGGCAACCCGATAGCAAACTCCACCTGCCCGACATTTTTATTTACCTGCCAGGGGCTAGTGGGCATTGGGCAACCCTTAGTGTCAATGCCTGCTATGGTTTAAAACAAAGGTTACATTGTCATTGCCTTAAACCTGAGAGGGAGCAAGACAAGCCAGTGACACTATGAAATAAACTCTGACATCATTGCTGTCCCTCTATTTCAATCCCTTTCATCCCTTAATCCCAGACGCCCATCATAAAATAGTTTGAACATCTCCCCAGTTGTTGCGACCGTCAGGTCGCAAGTTACTATGAAAACCTCCACCGGCTGTCCGTCCGTCAGTCAGTCCCTCCGTCTGTCCGTACCGTCGCGTCACACTTTTGGCCCTACTCTTATCTCCGGCACCGTTGCCCCTATCCATGCCAAACTTTGCACACAAACTCCTTGGTTGGCAAACCACAACCTCCGCCCCTGATCTCTCACATGCCCCTCTTCTAGCGCCACCATGAGGTTGCTAAGGCCAATTTGTGCATACATTCGATCTGACGGTCGCTTATCTCATGATTAGGGAGTCTACTGGTTTTAATCTGTAAAGTTGGACATGTATCCGAGGAGCAGAGCAGACCCCATAGTGTCACTCAATGAAATACCGCCTTCTGTGAAAGAATTCAGTTGGCGCGTGCTTCAGTCAAGGGTTTGTGTCACATAGAGTATACATGGTTTCAGAGGCCTTTCCACCTCTTCTGACAGAGGTTTTATATCTAAATAGAGTTTCAGGGTTGCATATTTTCATTTGCTGTGGCTTAAATCAAAACACAAACCTTTAACCCTATACTTCTATATTACTACCCTAAACTAACTTTGAAGTCCATCGGTTGGGTGGTTCCCGAGATACACAAACAAAAGTTCTCGTGAGGGAGCATTTGGTCACCATGCTCCCCCTCTGTCCTTTTTGAAAAGATGTAAGACTGATTTTGTGTGTGCATGTGCGTGTGCGCGTGTACCGTATTTTCCGGACTATTCACGTTATTCCTGGCCCCGCCCCCGGCTTCCTGTTCACATCCTGAAAGAAAATAAAAAACATCATTTGGTTTCCTGTGTCCTTGCATTAAAGTGTCAGTAGAGGCGCTCTGGGCTCTTGGCTCTGAATGAACCGGTGTTGCCATGTCTGCTTATAATAAGCAATTTGTGTAGTTGTTTATTGGGCTTACTTTCTAATATTTTTTTTTTTTTTCTTCTATAATTTTTATCCCACAATTTTGTAACCCATTTTTTCACCCAGTGCCAATTGCCTATGTAATCCTGGGCTCTGCTCTCCCTCTGCCAACCTGGGGAGGCAACAGACTGACCTCATGCTTCCTTCTATGCATGAGGAGTTGCTTCTTTTCACCTGACAGTGGAGATTTCCCTGGTTTGGACGTAGCGCATGGAAGGAACACGTTATTCCAACCAGTTCCTTTCCCCTCCATCAGGCGCCCCGGCTGGCCAGGGGGAGGCATTATTGAGACCAGGATTACGTGCATGTTTTTGTGAGGGTATCAACCCTAGGAGACACGGGGAGAACATGCAAACTCCACACAGAAAGGCCCTATCGCCAACCCCACCTAGGGTGTGGGCGCTGATGACGCGGAGGAGGAACACGCCGCCAGTGCCCACAGCGTCCCCCGGCGGGAATCGAACCCAGGACCTTCTAGCTGTGAGGCGAAGCGCTAACCACTGCGCCACCGTGCCTCCACTTTCTAATATTTTTTAAACCAGTGGTTCCCAAATCTTTTCACAAGGACCCCAGTGTAATATATTTGTCCACAGTTGCAGACCCCCATCTGAAAATATGTGGTGCCAGGGACCTCCACACAGATTTATGTTGTTAAAATCTTTCAAAAATATTCAAATTTCTTTTTTTCCCCTCAATATTTTTTTTAAATAGCAAATATACAAGCTCACAATTTGTGCGCTTGCTGATATGCTATTTTCAATTGTAAATGTAAAGTAGTAAAGCCTAGTTGCTTCTGTTAGGCTTATTTCTTTGGCAAAATCTGGCAACAGACAATTCCGTGTCACTTCCTTACTTGGGAGGAAGTGAAAAGATGTTTTTTTTAAGCACACACCCTCTGTAAAAGAAAATGGCAGCCTCCATAGAATGGCCAGGAATATCGTGAATAAGGCGCACTTAAAAGCCTTTAATTTTCTCAAAAAACTACAGTGCGTCTTATAATCCAGTGCGCCTTATATATGGATCATTCATTGACATTGACATTCCCTTTAGCACAGCTCCATCTGTTGGATGCATAACGCAACGGTAGCGTCTATTATGTGCGCCTTATAGTCAGGTGCGCCTTATATATTAAAACAGTTTGAAAATAGACCATTCATTGACAGTGCGCCTTATAGTCAGGTGCGCCTTATAGTCCAGAAAATACTGTATTTGTCATTGCCAGACACTATGAGGGTGTATGTGGTAGTTGTTTGTGTGCTTGTGTGGAGAGTCACCAATAAGACTCCCTATTCTTGAGATAGCAACCGTCACATCGCATACACAAACTTTTGAAGGCAATCGTAGCCAATCAGGAGGGAATATGGGAAATGGGACAGATCCATGTTGATGACATGACTTTAGAGATACTGTGTACCGCTTTGCATGATTTTAGGCCAAAATCTGTAGGAGCAGTGTCCAAAAATGTGTTTTGCAAAAATCGGCCTGATGGTGGCGCTAGAAGAGGGCCATCATCGGTGAGAAATCAGGGCTGGAGGTTGTGATTTGCCGTCCAAGGAGTGTGTCTGCAAAGTTTGGCATTGATAGGGCCAACAGTGCCAGAGGTAGAGTAGGGGCAAACGTGTGACGTGACAGACGGACAGACAGACAGCCGGTGGAGCTTTTCATAGTAACTTGCGCCCTGACGGTCGCAATTAATGCTGAACCGTGTGGATGCGTGGGGTTTTTAAATGCTTTCTGCACATGTGTGGATGAGCGTTTTGAGAGCATTGAGTTTGCACCTGCATGAAATGTGCAGAACAAATGAAATTCACTTGACTTGCTTTAAATTAATGTTTATATAAAAGATATGTTCAATAGTAGAGCAGTCAGAAGATTCCAGGTTAGATACCTGGCTCCCCTTGGGTTAGTGTCGAAGTGTCCTTGAGCAAGGACACTCTGCCATTCGGGGTGTAAATAAGGGAATGTAAGCACATTATGAAGTAGAATTCTCAACGGGCCTGAAAATTAAGGCCTGGCCCTACTTGGCCCTAATACATTTTAGGCACTACCCGGCCCGAAAATGTTGGGTCGGGTTCGGGCAGAATTTGAGAAATCTATTATGATGCACTTTGGATAAAGGCGCAGGGCGCAGGCACTATACAAATGCAAGATTTACCAATTAATTTAAATAATATTACAGTATGTTGTTGAAGCCTTTTTGCTTATATAAATGCCCCATGTTGGAAACATAATAGCATTTTAATAATTATATATATATAATATTTTTTGTCTTCATTTTTGGCTTTTATAGGGAACTGTCAGAAAATGACAGGGTTCAAATTTTCAGACCCCTCCCTCACTTTCTGTTGGGTTCAGTTCAGTTTTGACCCTCTCAAAAGATTCTTGCATCTATTTCTGTGACTTGATGATAAGGTGGGACTATAACAGGCCACTTCACATTTTGGCCCATAACTCTTGAACCATAGGTTGTACAATCCAAATATTTTCCCCCTGATTCCTGGGATCATAGCACTACTCCCTCCCATGTCATCTGGACCAGAATTTTCATTTTGCATTTTCTTCAAAACACAGTTTTGCTACTACTCCTACACGTTTGCCCAAAACTCAAATAAATCGGTACATATTATCTCTAGTTGTGATCAAGATGTATCAGCCAGATTTGTCTATTCAAATAGGCTATGCAAGCTGTCCAAAGTTAATGGGCCCAGTGTAGGCAACCCAGCCTGGTGGAGACCTGTCTCCTAGTTTACTGTGCTTTCAAAGCTCCTGGAAGTGTCTTTTATTGATTTCAGTGAACAAGCTACATTCTATCCTCACCATTGGATCCCTTGTAGACCCTCCTCACCATTGGATCCATTGTAGACACACTATAGCTATGTATGCCACTAATAGTCCAATTGAATTCAGAGAGTGTAATTTTTGAAGGTTTATTAGAATTCTCAATCTATTTACAGCATTTGTTTTTGTTAAAGACAGTCATTTCAGAAATACATTGGGTGATCTATTCATCATTGTCATCTAGAATGTCCTCCCTTGTAGCGTTTGCACAGTCTCCACAATATTTGCAGAGAGGAGAGCAAGGGAGGTGATTGAGTGTGTCCTTTGATGAAGGTACTGTATCATACGACAGGAAAGAGCTTCTTCACATGACAGATTCTTCTTTTTCTGCAGATAGGAGTTCCTTGATGGACATAGTAAGCTCTGGATGGATTTCATATTCTAAAGACTTTTTTGTCAAGTCTTGTTCTTTTAAAAGCTCTACATATATTGACTCAATGTCGATCAAAGACAACTCAACCCTCATAATATGACAGCCATCATTGTTTTGATGTGTTTGTTGAATGTCAACTATTAGAACTTTGTCAGAAAGATCTTCCTCCATCAGGTCAGGCTGTAGTAGGACACCTGGAGGATCTTCCTACCAGATCTGTGGGACAACTTCAAGGGACTCTGTCTTGTGCATCTTCAACTGTATCAGAGTGGCTTTGTCTGTGGGCATGTACAGGTTTTAATCGACAGCACACAGAGAACAGGGGAACCATTCACATCTCTTCCAGTTCAGGAACAAAACTTAGTCGGCTGCCTTGGATGATTATAAATCTTGCCAGCCACGTTCCTCGCACATTTTGATGACTGTGTCTTTTTTCTTTTCTTTTTTCATTTTGTCCCAAACTGAGTCTTGCTGTGGAGATGAAACGTTCTGAAACAAACTCCTCAAAGCACTTGTCTCTTTTTTACGTTCTGTCGATCTGGAAGCTTTTGGGAAGCTGTTGAGGTAGACTAGACCAGTAAGATGAGGTGTAATAATGATTAACAACCACATTAAAAGTATTTTTTTGACTGAAGGTTTGGGATGTGGGGAGTGTTGGGGCAGCACCTGGCCAGTCTTAGAAAATCAGAACAGAAACCTTTGAGATGCAGAGTTAAGCCCTTTGCACACAGGACAGTTGCGTTTTTTTCGTTTGCTGCATGAATAAAACGCATTGGATTTGGTGTGCAATGCTGTGCGGAATCGGCGCTGCGGATCCCAAAAGGAGTCATAGAAGGAGTGATGAGTTTTTTACCGCATGCGACAAGACGCACGAATCGAACTGGGTTCGATCGAGAAAAAGACGCACGGCCGCAGCCACTCGTCGCGCGGCCAATTCGGATCCGGTGTGCATGAGGTCGTAGAGAATCATTGTTTTCTTTTTGTGTGTGTGTGTGTGTGTGTGTGTGTGTGTGTGTGTGTGTGTGTGTGTGTGTGTGTGTGTGTGTGTGTGTGTGTGTGTGTGTGTGTGTGTGTGTGTGTGTGTGTGTGTGTGTGTGTGTGTGTGTGTGTGTATATACACCTATGTATGTATGTATATATATATATATATATATTCTTCTGTATGCTTTAAAAGTAATAAATCAACTTACTCTATATATTAGAGTATAACTATAATATTATGAAAATTGGACATTAACTGGCTGGCGTACTGCTCTGGGAGGTCCAAAAATTGATGGACCCCCCCCCCCCCCCCAAATCAATTTCTGATACTTGGGACCCTATAGAAAGAACCAAGATCTGCAACCAAAAATAAATTTGAGCATAAAAATCCTACGGGAGCTGTTTTTTGGACATAGCATACCGCACTAAGACACACTCGCCCCCCATTTCTTTTGGGGACTGCTCGCCCTCAGCGGTATTCGTTTTACTGAGGTTAAGGTTAAGAATACGCTTAGGGTGTTGGCATAGTTTCACTGAGGTTAAATTTAGGAATAATGTTAGGTTTAGGTACAGTTTTACAGAGGTTAGGTTTAGGAATAAGGTTAGGTTTAGGCATATTCGTTTTACTGAGGTTACGTTTAGGAATACCTGGTGGCGACCGCTCCAAAGTCGCCGGATATTAGACCCGGGGCGAGCGTTCTTGTATTCTATTCTCCTGTTTTGAGATGTTTTGAGATGGCATTTGGGCACATTTCTGTTGTAAATTCTAAAGGTAGATGGGAAGATAACAGTAGGTAGTTTTGGGATCTGTGTGCGTGTGAGTGCGTGCGTGTGTGTATTTATGTCAGAGAGGGTTGGGCGGTGTGCCTAGAGAGGGTCTTGGGTTTCAGGCCTCTTGGAAAATGCTATTTCAGTCATGTGTAGCATGCCAAGCAAAGGGGCTACCAACAGTAGCTCGGATTACACACTCACACCCTGTGATTGATGGCTGCACACGTCAGAAGAGCTGCCCTGAACCCCCTCGGGTGTCCCTCTCCTCGTCCACCTCGCTGCTCCTGTTCCGTCTTCAGTTGCCCTGTGATATTGTCAAGGTATCTGTGGTCATCTGTGACTCTACAAAATAGTTTTTCTTCCTCACTGTAGTGATCACACACACACACACACACACACACACACACACACACACACACACACACACACACACACACACACACTACAGCATCTACTGTAGTTGATGATGGCTGATTCACAGACACAGAGATTGATGCCTTTATTTCCAGTGAAAAATACTGAAATAGACCTGAATAGCACTTTATCGCCTCGGAATATTCACATTCTATGATGATCAGACATAGACAAACGGTTAAAAAATATATTTCCGGGGGAAATAATCACACGAAAAAAGACTGGATGGTTGAAATGTCATGTAATGGTAAAATGTTAATCGCTTATTTATTTATGCTTTGTATAAAGGGATCCCCCAGGGATCTCTACTAGGTCAGCTCCTTATCTCCATCTAATCATCTAATCAAATCTCTTTGTCAAAAATAAATACAAGTACATAGCCTGATTCCTACAGGTTGATGCCTTTATTTCCCATGACAAATCTAAATGATTTAGCTTTATCCTCTCATAATATTTGTGTTCTGTGTGGATGTATTCATGACACCATGGTTAGAAAAATACCTGTCACATATAGACAACATTCCTGGCCGATTGCAGGAGGGACGCCCCGCCCCCAAGTCGAAAGGGAACTTCCGGGTTCTCTCTGTCAGGCATGCATATAAACGTGTTGCCAAGTCAATTTATTTACCTAAACTATCTTGTTTTTTTTGCTTATTTATATTGCAAGAGTTGGCTTGTTTGGCTTATTTCTCTCACAAATTTTGGCAACACTGCCCAGCGCTGCAGTAAAAGATTATGACAATGAACTGAAAGGGTTAAACCAACGGAGGTTTTTTTTCCAGCTGTCAGATGGTGCGGTGACTGCGGTCATGGTCTCTTGATATGCAAGCGCACCGCTATCTTCGATGTTTTTATTCTATCTACACCAGTTAATAGTATTGATGACATCCTTAACATATCCTAAACTCAGCAAACTCCCCAGAGAAGCAGCACGACTCACAACAACAACAACAACAACAACAAGGTAAAACTCTCATGCTAGCTAATTAGCCTTGTTAGCTACGATCTTTTACTGTATGGGGACTACTCTTGTTACAACTAAGTACAAGTTATTTTCACTTGTGACAACACAACATTGATTATAATTGAAATACAAGCTCTTCGCTGTTGTGTTGTATCTGTGAATGCAATTGTTTTCTGTCTTTCAGACCTGTACTGTACGTCCAGGACCAATGAAGCCAGATGTGAGGGTCTCCTCATCATATTTATTGCAATAAAATATTTATACACACTTTTCTTTGACTTGTCCATGCCTTTTTTTTTTAACTGTTGAGGGTTTCAAATGTTGTACTGTATATTGTGTTATTGAGATAAGGAATGTTCCCAATGATGCTTTGAAGGAATGCTTTTAAACACTTGTCATTTTCAATTAATCCAGTTTGTTTTTGTATCTATTAAAGCCAAATGTATTCATTGTTTTGACGTGACAGTTTAGGATTTAATGATTAAATGAGCATTAAATATGAATGGATATTTATATTGCCTTGATTAGGATTAAATCGATGATTTACAGTGATATAGTGAAATGAACACAGCATAGGATGCACATAATAGGTGGGCTAATGTGTATTATGTCTATTCTGGAGTGGGTTGAGTTGTTGACAGGCCTATTTGTAAAAACATTAATGCATATCACACAACACAAGCCAACTGTGACTTCATCCCAGAACAGAGGAGAATGGAGATGACAACGTTTGACATGATCAACCAGCGTTCTGAAGGGAAAAGGTTTGCTAGCTAGAAATCATACAACATTCGCTTCCATGAAATACTGATTAGGTTCAATGCTTGCTTTCAAATACACAAATCTGTTTATTTGTAGGCCTATATCAATTCAATTCAAAGGAGCTTTATTGGCATGAGAAGACATGTTTATATTGCCAAAGCAAGTGTCAAATAAAATAAAAACAGTTTAAAATGGCGAACATATAATATGACATGCAGTTGGAGGGAGTACAGCATTGTGTAAAAAGCTATGTCGCATTGTGACATTTTATATATATATATACAGGGTATAAAGCTTTTGAAACAATTTAAATAGCGTTATTTTTTAAGAAGTTTGCATATGAAAAAAGGTAGTTTCATGACAGTACACTAGTACAAGGTCAACTAAAAGCATACGCCCAAGAAAGCCTATGGCAATTGTTTCAATTGAGATCTCTTTTTTTTTTCCTCCAACTCATAACATTGAATGATGGCAGAACAGGTGTGTATCGTCACAACTCATTTATTTATCAGCAGAGTGGATGAGTGTTGCCATTAAGTGACATTGTTAACATAAGTTACAAAGTAAAATTACAAAGTAAAACAATCCCGTCTCATTAGTTAAGAGGAGAATCAGATCAGA
The DNA here is from genome assembly GCF_963921795.1 of Nannobrachium achirus. NCBI lineage: Eukaryota > Metazoa > Chordata > Actinopteri > Myctophiformes > Myctophidae > Nannobrachium > Nannobrachium achirus. The sequence continues at coordinate 46,870,392 of NC_137820.1, forward strand.
TGAACGTAAACAGGAAATCGCGCTACGATCAAGCCCAAAAAAGGGCTTCCGGTCGGAAGTAGGGGGCGTGGCCAGGCATGTTGTCTATATGTTGGTGTTATTAGTAAAGTATTATCCACATGAACGCTATAGCATCCTTATTGTGGGCGTGATATAAAGTTTGAAATGCATTGTGAGCTTGTAGATCGGCTATTTTCGTCCGAGATTTGGTGCAAAGGGACAAAGGAGAGAATTATATTTGATAGAATCACACCTTTGAAAGTAATAGCTCATAAGATGACACCACCTGTCTATTGAACTCGATAGACGCGGGGTCGCTAGTTTTGGATAACCTGATGTATTACAACTCTATGGATAGACCCCTGAGGGACCCCAGTCAATTAAATATATGCTTTTAAATGAAGGATGAGATGTCCCACAAACACATAATTGCCAATTATGTCCCTGCTTCACAGTGCAAAGATGCAGTACAGCGATGCCGCCATCGTGATTGATTTTCAAGTTGGGTTGCATGCTTGCTGACTCGGCAAAGGGCAAATCTGGGCTCTGTGGTGGAGGATGGCTCTTAGTGAGCTCCTGGGAGGTGCGAGTGTGTGTTCTAAAAAGTGAAAATGTTCTGCCAAAGTGAAATATTGCTTTAACCTTCCTCTACCCCCGGCCTCCCCTTCCCAACATTCTCCCATATACATGCACACATAACCACAGTCTCCTGTCAGCCTCTCACCCTAACTCTCTTCCTTGGAAAACGCACACACACGTGTCGTGCATTCAGTGCACACTCTTCTTGCCAAGCTTTTCATGCACATACGCAACACCAGCTCCAGTTGCGGTGGATTTAAACACCAGGCTTTTAATCGTGCCTCTGTGGATCTTTTCTATCAACAGATACGGGGGGCTTAAAAGTGGAAATCCACTGTTCACTTGCTAATGATGGATCATCACTCATTCTCAGTTCTTTCTTGACAGGTTAGATATGGATATCCTTCTCTTGCCAGTGTTTACTGTGCAAATCCCAATCACCCAGCATAAATAAGTGCAAAGTGCAGTGCAATTGTCATGGCTATAGTTTACAGCTAATGCAGCTCTCATTTTCATGCCCAGCATTGTATAATTGTCTTTGCCAGGACAGACGGGCAAAGGCCGGAGGCCGTCTATTTGTCACCGAATGAACTGTTAAGGAATCGGATATTTAATAGCAAATCGTTATGGAACTGGAATCGTTAAAATACTTAAGGATCCCAACTCTATCAGTATGTGTTTGTGAAAAGCTGATCTCTTGGACGTCGTGAAACTTTGCGCCCACACTCCCAGTAGGCCTAAGAAGAACTAGGAGAAACTCTGCCCCAAATGTTTCAAATGGGCCTCATTGTGGCCTCTAACCCTTGAACGGTTGGTCGTGTAATCAACATTCATTTTCCGATGTATTCCTTGGCTCGGGTCATGAGTCACCGTTAAGTCTTAAGGTGCCCTGAATGTTTCCAGCCATCCTGTTTGTTGTACGTATCTATAATCATCGGCTAGCAGAGTCAGTGTCCTCTTTTAAATTGCCTTTAAAAGTGTTTTTCCTAAGGATATGGTGTTTTACATGTTTTGTGTTTAAAAAAATTATCTTTTTTTTTTTTTATTTACCCCTATGTTTTAAGCACTTTGGAACTAGGTTTGGAAAAGCGCTATACAAATAAAATGAATGAATGAATGTTCATTGTCAATCTGAATGTTCATTGTCAATCTGATGATTCATTCAGGATTACTGTAGATTGGACTTCTGTGTTATGCAATCGCAATTAGGTTAATACTATTTCATGAGGTACTGGTCAGATCCACAAATCAGTTACACTATTTACTGTATGTCCGCCAGGCCGTGAGCGATTATGATTTTCGACAATGACTGCCAAACCGTGACGTGATACCGTGATATTCCATAAATGAGAGTGAGGGGCCTATATTTCTTACAAAAATCATTGAATGCTACAAATGCAATTCAATTTGAATGGCATGTTGAGGGGCTTCTATAGCACGCACAATCGCACGTCCAAAAGCACTTTAACCTCTGCCCATAGGGTCACCACAAACGTGAGAAGTTGCACCGTATGTTGTAGAAATGCTATTTCTCTTCACAGCTTCCTTGCGTCCTGACAGCTGCAGTCCATGATGACAGCCCTAGCTATACTGTAGGCAAGCCAGCCTAGATAGCCAGGGCTGGCAAAAAGACTATAATAGTATGAACCCTACTAGTCAACAAACAACAGAGTAAATAGTCACATACAGTAACTAGAGCAGGGGTTGACACTAAGGTCTCAGAGGCACTTGCTCGTCAGGCAAATGCAGGTCATGATTTACTTGCCCAAATGTCATGCCCAATTGCCTGAAAAGTAAATCGTGATAGGTAAAATCTGAATTTCTGTTCATTTTAACAGTTCATTTTTCACTTTGCTTCCGAAATCCTGGTGCTGCGCGGTATGGACATACCTCAATATTTATGGCATATATCTCAATCTTTCTTTTTAACAAGTAGTTTAGCAACAGTGAAAACCCTCCATTCTTTAAAAGAAACGTGCATATTATAGGTCAACTGTGCTCTCTTATTTTAAATTCCACAGACATCTTGAGTTGTGTTTATAGCGAACTAAAAGAGCAACCTGAAACTGAAAGCAAACTCCACTTGCCCAAATGTTATATTTACTTATTCCGGCAAAGAGTGAAAGAGAACTATGTTTTGCTTCATAGAAACTATAGGCTGTAAATCAACAAACAAAATGTCTCTATATTGCCTAATAGCTGCTGCAAATGGCCTGCTAATCTTCCTGGCACGTCTCAGTGTGACCTTTTCCCAGTCTCTTCATCCCCTCCTACCTTGGAATTGCTTTTGTACTGGCAACATTTCTCTTAACCCCCCCCCCCCCCCCCCAGCTACAGTAAACGGTCCCACATTTAACTCTGGATTTAACTGTATATTTTTCAAGTTGAAATCCAATCCGCGGTCCTGTATCTGTTGAATGATGTTGTAAACTGCAGGCAACACGAGACGTGGCTGGAGCGTGGTTTCCATACCAAGAGGATGTTCTGTTAAGCCCCCGGGGATGACAAGTATGTCCTCTCTCTCTTCCACCCTCTTGTTTCTCTCCTCTGTCTGTGTTGTTGCATTGTTCTTGGTCTATGAGGGTGTGTGCAGGTCATTGTTGTCAGTGTTGCCATGTTTGTTTATTTTAGCGACTTTATGCTTGTTTTTTTTCTGTAAAATCGCTTGTGTTTTTTTCTTTCCATCCATTCCTTTCCGGATACACTTTATTTTCTCCATTGACTTGAATGGGAAAATGCAAAAAAATAACTTTTCCAAAATATGGAGATGACTGACATGATGATGGGAATTCCATGATAAGGGCTTAATATTGATGACAGCAGGGATCTCCATATATGGGCATAAAAGGGACAAGGACGGAATGGTTAGTACCACTCAAACAGGGACAAGGACTGACAGATACAGAGAGATCCATACATGGGCATGAAAAGGACAAATGCTAAGACGGAATACATTTCCCTGTGGATTCCTCAGGGCAACCACACTTGCAATTTCCCAGAATTGCATCTTTCTAGTTTCTAAACTGTATTTGCTTATTGGTCTTGCTTCCAAATGTATGAGTATTGTTTAAACCAGTGGTTCTCAAACATGTTCATGTAAAGGTTAAAACATTTGCAAAATGACTTTCTTCCTTCCTTCCTTTTTTTGAAATAGCAGATTTACAAGCAAAAAAGCACCTGATTGTAGCAATTTAGCAATCTACTGCCCTTGTTTTGTGCCTGGAAAAATATGCGCGGGTCTGGAAAAGTAAGGGTGGTTCCACTTTTTTAAAATGTTTTGCTCCCTTTATAGCCTACTGGCATTATAGGGATATTGTATATTGTTGTCCTGTTATCTGTACACTGAAAATAATTATACATTGACCGTGCAGCTGTAAATTCAGTTCATGTCATTCACAAATCTATCATTCCGGCATGTGATCATGACGTTCATATCCTGCGTGGTTGGACTGCTTCAGGAAGTCTGGAGCAGTCCAGGTACTCCTTGTAGTTTATCGCCATCCCGAAATGCTTTCTTGTGTCTGTTGAGAATGTGGCACACGCCTCGTTAAAAACAGAGCACGCAGCTGGTACTGATGAGACAAATGGATTTTCCGTTCAACATGACGAAAGCATATATAGCCATAGCCATATATCCAGTGATGGAAGTAGTACTCACTAGAGGTGGAGGTGAAAAATCCTACTCAAGTAAAAGTATTGTTACTTTAGTGAAGATGTGCTCATAGAACAAGTACTAGTCTAGGAAATGACTCAAGTAAGAGTACTCAAGTAGCCTATATGGATCTGTCCCATTTCCCATATTCCGTCCTGATTGGCTACGATTGCCTTCTAAAGTTTGTGTATGCGACATGACGGTCGCTTATCTCCCGATTAGGGAGTCTTACTGGTATGTATATATATATAGTATAATATCAAGTACCATGCATCAAAATTACTCATTGTACAGAATGTACCATTTCACAAGTTCAAAACGTATACAAAATCTTTTGAAGGCTGAAATATACATAAAGTGGTTTGTGTGTTTTGTAATAATCTAAATCTAAAAAGTAACTAAAGTTTGAGAATTGTAAATACTGAAGAAAAATATATAAAGAAAATGTATTTAAGTACTGTACATCTACTTTACACCACTGAGAAGCGGTACAGTATGTCTTTTGTCTCCTGGAAGTGAGTTCATGTGACGCCAGGAGTCCTGGCGTCACATGAACTCACTTCCCAAACTCATTCTCAACACCTGCCTTGTCTCATTAGCGGTGGTATAAACGTACAGTAGCCTAGTATGCACTACTTAACAGGTGACAGTCACACACTGGACTACGGTATTCAGCTCAATAACAAGTCTCTTAATCCTATGCGCAATGCCCAAAGACAGGTAGTGTATGCCAGTGGTTCTCAACCTTTTCAGGCTGTGACACCCGAAATAATCATATTTTAACTGGGGACCCCCCACCCTGACGAGCACTAAGAGTTGAGGAATATTGTATAACACGTTTCTATTGTGAAAATGCTCACGCCTCGCATTGTGAGCATGTAGATCGGCTATTTTCACAATTTCTGCCTCTAATATTTGACAATTTGGCCAATGTTTAATTTGTAATTTCAGAGGTATTAACAAAATCAATAACCAAAGACAATGCATAGCTATTTTTTCCAGGACCTTCCAGGACCCTTGATCAATTCCAAAACTTTTCCTGTACTGGAAAAATATTGTTCTAATTTCAAAATATTTCCAGGAATTTCATGACCGTGGGAACCCTGAATACCGTAGTCCAGTGTGTGACTGTCACCTGTTAAGTAGTGCATACTAGGCTACTGTACGTTTATACCACCGCTAATGAGACAAGGCAGGTGTTGAGAATGAGTTTGGGAAGTGAGTTCATGTGACGCCAGGACTCCTGGCGTCACATGAACTCACTTCCAGGAGACAAAAGACATACTGTACCGCTTCTCAGTGGTGTAAAGTAACTAAGTAGCCTACATGCTCACAATGCGAGGCGTTGTGAGCATGTAGATCTGCTATTTTCACAATAGAAACGTGTTATACAAAATTCCTCAACTCTTAGTGCTCGTCAGGGTGGGGGGTCCCCAGTTAAAATATGATTATTTCGGGGGTCACAGCCTGAAAAGGTTGAGAACCACTGGCATACACTACCTGTCTTTGGGCATAGGATTAAGCGACTTGTTATTGAGCTGAATTGTTATATAGTCCTGGAAATTGGGTTAAATATTCTGGAAAAGTTTTGGAAATGAATTGGTTAAAATGTGTGGGAAACCTGGGTATTCATAAGCTGCCAGGGCCATTATATGTTCATTTGCAGTGTTCCACTTGGCAGCATTTGTCAAACGGTTGTTTTTTGATCGACTTTGGACTGAGAGGGGATGTTCTACACCCAGGGGTGTCGCACCAAATCCTGGGCCCTGGGTACAAGGATTCACTGCGGGCCCCCATGAATGTTCTCATAGGGGGAGGGGGTTTAACCCATTTAGACTAGGGGAAACATTATTACGCATTACTTTGTGCTTTAACTATTGAAAAATAGCAGATCTACAAGCTCACAGTGTGGCACCGAGTGCGAGTGCGAGCTTGTAGATCTGCTATTCATTTATGTGAAGGACCCCCAAAATGATATGTATTTAACCACGGACCCCCATCTCAAAATATTTCGTCCCAGGCAGGGACCCCCCAGATGCAAAGTTTGAGTTACAAATGTAAAGATTTGCGCACAGTTTCACAACTTTTCAAAAATAGTAGATCTACAAGCTCGCAGTGAGCTCTTAAGACCAGTCCACACTTCGCATTGGAGCCCAATCCCAAATGGCAGTTGTAAGTAGTTGCATTAGTGTGGACTGGCATTTATAAAGGTGCACTCTTGCTCTCTGTCTGTCACTGTCACATACAAGGATGGCTAGCCAGTCTGTTGGTGTCAAGAGGTGTCAAAAAGGTTGGATGGAAACGTGGGACAGCTGCGTGTGTGTGTGTGAGACGAGTGTGTGTGTGTGTGCACGTGCATGTGCATGTGTGTTCCGGACTTTTACTCCTAACAAAGTATTTCTACTTTCTACATTGCAGTATTGATACTTTTACTTTAGTAAAAAAAAACGAAGTACTATTTCCACCACTGACTTTGAAGAAAGTGATATGCGTCAGGAAATGTCCTCAAGGCATGCCTGAGATATGGCGTTGACAATGTAACATGGGACAAACTGGAGCTGGTTCACAATGACCTTGACCTTTGAACTTTCTAATAAGTTAACATCCTTGAGTCCAAGCGGACATCTGTGCCAAATGTCATGAAAATTCCCTCAAGACGTTCCCGACATATCACCTTCAAAGGTTGGGACTGATTGACAGACCAGGAGCATGCCTCGCTCTACTCTAGGCTAGCTGTTGCTGGCGGGGGAATAAAAAACCTGAGCAGATTCCTTTTCTATAAAAACAGTTTCTTCCCCGGATGGGAGTGCTTGAAATCACATTTGTGACGGTCACAATCATTACATAATCGCCAAATCACAATTATTTTTGCATAATTGTAATCATTTCCATGTTGCAAAATGATCTTACATTTTCAAACAATTTCAAAATAGCAGAAATGGCAGATGTACGAGCTTACACCACGTCAATTTGTGACACGTTGTAAGCTTGTAGATCAGCTATTTCTGCTATAAAAAAGCATAAATGTATGTACCGGTCAGTAATTTCATTATATTAATTTTTTTTCTGTCCTATTTTTTGATTTACGAAGCCCAAAAGTCAAACAAATGAAATTTGTATTCAGAATGTTCCAACGTTAACGACAGAAACACAATTAAATCTAATCGCAATTATTTGTACGACAATGAATGGTCAGGTCAAATGTGGTAATGGTGTTGTGAAGGCCCTAACACAGTGTTTCTCAACCACTGTGCCTGGGGACCTTTGGTGTGCCCCTGAGAATGGTCAAGTGTGCCCCTTGAAACTGCTTGAAAGCCAGTGTCGTATTTATCATTTAAAAAATGATTTAATCTAGTGAAAACAGCCGATCTACAAGCACACAACGCCTCGCGCCGCGAGGCGTTGTGTGCTTGTAGATCTGCTGTTTTCACTACTGTTGTGCGACAGCCTTGTATGATGAAGCAGGGCTTTACTTTGCGAAGAAACGTACAAATTTGAAACTTGGAGACACAAGGTTTCTTCCTGACAGTGACGATATTTTTACACCCCCGTATCATGTTGGTGTGCCCATGGATTCTTGGGACATGAAAAGTGTGCCCATGCAGAAAAAAGGTTGAGAAACACTGCTCTAACATATCCCATCATGCATAGAGACTGCATGTTGGTTCTTCAATATAAGATGGGCGTTCCCAGACATTCCCATGCCAAGGACACCCACATAGACACAACCTCTGGCTGCATGCAGCCGGAAAAAACCCCTGACAATCCGACAATACCAAAATAGCCTTTCATCAAGCTAACACCCTGTTGCAGTGTGACCTGATGTGGGTTTGTAGATACCCCCCCCCCTCCCCCCCCCCCCTCCCGAATACATGAAAGGTCGACCTAAAACAAAGTCGACCCCAAACTTGTTTCCCAACGGGTCTGTGGCTAGATGCAGAATAGACCGAAATCTAATCTTTGCTTCTGGGGGTCCCTGGAACAAAATATTTTGCGATAGGGGTCCATCCGTGGAACAAAATATTTCTAGATGGGGGGTCCACGGCCAAAAACACATTTTGGGGGTCCTTAACCACTGATAAGCACATTCTACGAATGTCTTCTAAATCCTAACAGTTTTCTGAAAATAAACTTATGTTGCTATCATTTTTTCTCAAACTTTGTCATGTCAAGGACCCCCAGGATGATATGTATTTGGCCACGGACCCCCATCGCAAAATATTTTGTTCCAGGGACCCCCAGAAGCAAAGGTTTGATTTTAGTCTATTCTGCATCTAGCTTAAGGCCACAGACCCGTTGGGAAACGAGTTTGGGTCGGCTTTGTTTTAGGTCGGCCATGCTATTTCTGAAAATCTTTTTAAATGTTTGAAGGTTTAACAATGACATATTTTTATTTTTTATATTTTACAATCCATGGCACTTTGAAAACCAATAAATTAGAAATTGCTCAACTGATGTCCTTCCAAGCATTTGGAACTTCCTCTTTGAGATAGACAGAGCATTTCCGCCTTCCATTCTTACAATGGGAGTCTGTACTCTGTGCTAGTGATGTAACTCTCTCTTCAACGGGTCTGGAATAAACCAAGAACACAGGGATCTCCATGTGACATCTGCAGGCTTCTCAATATGAAAAAGAATGAATCAAAAATAAATTAATAATGATGCTAATGCTAATGGACAATACTTGAGCCAACAACAACAACACACAACTATAGTCCATTATATCACTGGTTCTCAAAATAGGGTCCGGGGACCCAGCTAAATGATAGTTAGGAACCAAATGGACCCTTATGGGTATGTAACTCAGAGAGTGTACAAATGGAACCAAATTGACCCGTTTGGGTTAGGGTTGTCATAATGTCAGCTTGTCTGCTTGCTGTTGAAGTTGACATTGTCACCTCATAGATGACATTTCTGCTCTTGCAATAAAATTGTAACACCAAGATGTGTGTGTGTGTGTGTGTGTGTGTGTGTGTGTGTGTGTGTGTGTGTGTGTGTGTGTGTGTGTGTGTGTGTGTGTGTGTGTGTGTGTGTGTGTGTGTGTGTGTGTGTGTGTGTGTGTGTGTGTGTGTGTGTGTGGTCTAAGATTTATGATAGCTATGATATTGGTTAGGCATCTACACCTGTGATATAGAATATGTATGTATAGTGTGTGACATTTACTGTGTGTGTGTGTGTGTGTGTGTGCGCGCGCATGTGAGTGTGCGTGTGTGTGTGAATGACCTGTCATACGTATGCTTTGACAGAAAGGTCCTCCATTAAGGACATGCTTAAAGGTGGTCCAAGTCATTGGCTCTCAAACCTTTTCTGTAAGGACCCCCAAAATGATATGTATTTGGCTGCGAACCCCCATCTGAAACTGTTTTGTGCCAGGGACCCCTAGAAGAGGGTGTAGTAAAAAAAAAAGTGGTATTTTACACACATTATCACAATGAAAACTATTTTTTAAATAGTTTTCATTGTGATACTGACAAATAAGAACTTAAAGTATATGTTAGTGTAGTTCCATTGATCCAAACCAGAACACAATCAATTGATTCATCCTTAAAACCACGATGGGATCCAGACAAGGTTGAGAACCACTGAGCTGCACAGAAACCCAGCTGTAGAGCTTTAACCAACACATTGGATACCATTATTTTGCTAATTTTGGCTGTAGATTGCCACTATTCACTTACGCTTTATTTTGTAGAGCCCGGAAGCCACGATCGTGTCCATGTTGTGGAAAATGACGATTTTAAAATGGACGTCAGTTTGTTTACATTCGGTCGCAGTGTTGCGGTGAAAAAGAGATAAAGCCATTTCTTTAGTTTGCATCAGCAATGAATAGGAGCCTATGGAGAATAGACGCTCCATGATGCCGAGTTGCATCATGGGATATGTAGTGTTTTCGCACACCAGCCGATATCGCGACACCTGTTCACCTGGTAACCATGGTAACGGATAACTTGTCTGTGGACAGATAAAGCGGCCTTGGCACAGCCCCACCCCCCCTTAACACTGGCACAGATTGGCACAGGAAGTGTTAACAAAACCCTTTGTGTGAAAACATTTGTGTGAATTCTGAAAAAATATACCATTGAGATTATATCAAAAAAATACTTTAATTGAAAAATGTACGATGCGATGCAATCTCATCAACCAACAACACCGACTCGGGACTCCTGAATCGCTGCCTTCCACACCCTCCTGTCTAGCATCAAGATCTTGAGCTCTGCTGTTGTTAGCTCCGCTGTGTACTAGGGTTGGAGGCGGTAACCGCCGTACCGCCGTACCGCGGTATACCGAGGTCTACCGCGGTGTCATTGTGCTTACCGCGGTAAAAAGACAAAAAAAGGTCTATTTTTTATTGGAAAACAAGCGAGTTTTAAAACGGGGGAGAAGCGAGGACCGCATGCGCTCCATGCCACTCTGCTCTGGGCCGTGTACCACACGTTGGAAGCCACATCATACGTCACTCACACACAGACCTGCACAGTGCACGCAGGGCAGTAGAGTACGGAGCACAACTCTATGACGGAGCAGCATAAACTTTCTCTGTAATCCACTCGACACAAGGATGTTAATACATACCTTGTGTTGTGGCATATCTTTTTTTATTCATACGGATTACTGGCGGAGCGCGGGCCGCGTGGACTAAAACCGAAAATGAAACTATTTTACTTTCTCCACCGCGTCGCACGTTGTGCTCCGTCCAGCGGCGCGTCAGCGATTTTATAACCTTTTCTGTCAAGTCTTGTAACTAAAACCTGTATATAGCAGCACTCAATCACTGCGATTTGAGAGTTGAGACGTGACGTGAGTTTACAGAATCACTGTACACGATCTGACTACCCTTCCTCTTCTGGTTTGTTCACACAGCTGTTTGTGTCTGAAAAGCCCAAGTAGCTAGCCTACGTTACTATGGTAACCCGACAGTGCAGATCTAAAAGCTCAGAACGCATCGCGGATGCGATGTGTTGTGAGCTTGTAGATCTGCTCCTTTGAAAGCCAGACCCGCTGTGCTGTACGGAGAAGTATAACTCGGGCAGTCAGGCTGTGTCGCCTCTCCACTGTGGAGAGGCGACTTTTGGGAAGATGTTTGCAATATTTTGGCTTATCGCCGAACCTTAATTAATAGATACGGGGGTGCGGTAATTACCGCAGTACCGACGGTAAATGGGAAGACGGTAATCGAGGTAACAAAATGTCCATACCACCCCAGGCCTACTGTGTACATACTGTAGGTGGTGTGCCTTTTTTCCCCTCCTGTTATCTCTGCTGTCGCACCGCAGTGTGTCTACCTACTGTAGTGTAGGTGGTGTGCCACTTAGCGCCGCTGTCACACAGCAGTGTGCACAGCAGTGTAGGTGGCGTGCCTCTCTCCCCTTCTGTTGTTAGCTCCACTGTCGCACTTTACTGTAGGTGGTGTGCCACTTAGTGTGGCTGTCGCACTGCAGTGTGTCTACATCAGGGGTTCCCAAACCTTTTTTATTTTTTTGTCTCAGGGCACCCCATAAATATCTTTTTAATCCGAGGCACCCCTACATACATTATAATTTTCACTCCCAGCACCTTATATTTATAGCATATCGTCGTTGTCGGGTGGAAACCTTGTATGTCCAAAACCGTTTGTTTTGTATTTATCATCTATAAAATGTACTAAACTAGTGAAAACAGCAGAGTTGTGTGCTTGTAGATCGGCTGTTTTCACTAGTTTTGTGCGACAGTCTTGTATGATGAAGCAGGGCTTTGGTTTACCAAAAGACGTACACATTTGAAACTTGGAGATACAAGGTTTCTGCCCGACAGTGACGATATTTTAGTGATTATGTTGCGAGGAAAACATTGAGATAATAGCCATTTTGGTTGGAACTGACTGAGAATAACTTTGTACTTCAAGTTTAAATACTAAAATACTAAAATACTAAATCTTTTTTTAAGTGTTCAAATGAATTCCAAACACTATCAAATGATCTCGCGGCATCCCTGGACTGCCGTCGCGGCACCCCAGGGTGCCCCGTCACCCACTTTGAAATCCCCTGGTCTACATAGGTGGTGTGCCTCTCTCCCCTCCTGACTGTGCCCTGGGTTGGCTCCCAGTACAGCGTCACTGTGACACTAGCACATACCCACATGTCACTTACACCACCTTAAATGTTCCAGATGCACGTTAATGCTGCGTGGCACGTTGGATGCACCACGGCTCTTGGCAGCAGTGGCAAATATACTTCGCACAGGTGTGTGGGTGTGTGTGTGTGTGTGTGTGTGTGTGTGTTCGATGTCGCTGGTGGTGATAGAGCAGGATAGATAGCAGTATTTTTTCCATCTCACAAATGGCAATCTGACTTCAAAGGGAATATTTATGGAACCATGCGTGTGTATTGCAGGCCAAGTACAGTATGCCTATTTTAATTGTGGACTATTTATGTCGCTCTGCAGGAGGGGGGGAAAGCCCGGGGCATGCAACACTACTCCTGCCTTCTTCAAAGACAAATAAACAGCAGCGTTGCAGGCAGCGGCCGCCGGGCCATGCAGCTCTGCTTTCTGCGCATAGCAACTCTTTTTCTGCCTCTTGTTGCTTGACCAGTCTTTCTGTCTCGAGTCTAATGTATGCTCTGTTGCACGGTGGTGTCGTGTGTCAACATAGCAGAACTACATGCATTGTGACAAATTATGAATCACGCTTCGATCACCCTCCTTGTGCGCTCTCTCTCTTACGTTTTATCTCTCTCTCTTTTGCGCACACACACACACACACACACACACACACACACACACACACACACACACACACACACACACACACACACACACGACTCACTCTTCTCTTCCAAAAATCACGCGAATGTGTAGAAAGTAGGCCTATCTCTACTGTTATGTGATCAACTTGGATCTGTTTGCAGGATTAGTCCGTTTTGAACAAAATGCCTCAAATCATTAACAAAGCGTGCAATTTTGGTGAAATGCACGCATTCCCACTAGGCAGAGGAAGAAATGCCACTGAAAAATGTACAAATCAGCCTCATGATGGCGCTATAAAAGGCAGATTCATGTTTTTACCTACAGTATAATAACTTTGCAGGATTGGTCCGTTTTGAACAAAACAAATCATGAACGTGATTTCTGTGAACTTTTGCTTGTATTTCCCAATAGGTCAAAGAAAGAATGCCACCCTTTTCACACTTATATATGTTCACTTCTACCCTCCCTCACACACAGAACACACCCACGTCGTATACAAGCCGGAATCGCTGTTTGACATTGGGTTAGCGTTAGGCACAGGGGCATTTTCAAAGCACCACCAGCAGGTCCACTTTTGCAAAAGACATTTTTGGGACAAAATGCCTCAAATCATGCATGCAGCGCCCGATTGCTGTGAAAGGCCGAAGAAGACATGGCACCCTTTTCACAATGGCCTATTGTAGTGCCACCAGGAGGCCACAATAGTTTTAGCTTCTAGTTATTTTTCTTTTTTGTCTTAAGGGGAGCACACACTGAACGCGGATGGCTGCACAGCGTCGCGTCACGGTATCGACGCACGTTAAGTGCCGCGCGGTAACCCCAACTGAATGTGGCGGGCCACACAGCACATCCATTTCTCCTGGTGGGGAGAACCATGGGAGAACATGTTCACCGTGCGGCAACGCTGGAAAAATAGAACAGCGGCATATCGGCGCGGCAGACCCGCGGATGCGCGCGTCTGACGCCGCCGGTGTGGGTTAGTTCATTGAAAATAATGGGGCCGTATGTTTTGACGTGCCGCTTTCGCGCCGCCTCCGCGTCCAGTGTGTGTTTCCCTTGACTCTTCTCTTACTTTATCCTCTCTTCGGCACTCCTCCACACACGCACGCACGCACGCACGTACACACACACACACACACACACACACACACACACACACACACACACACACACACACACACACACACACACACACACACACACACACACACACACACACACAGAGCCTTCAGTTTAATGCCTTTCACAGCAGAGTATCAGAAGGGTTCAGCAGTGCCTAGGACTCAAGCTGTTGACAGAGGTGATTTACACTCTCACACGGCTAACTGTGCACTTATACCCCCCCTCCCCACACACACACACACACAAACGTATACATTCACTTCTACCCTCCCTCAGACCCACCCGCACACAACACACGCAGGTCGTATACAACACAAGACAAGAATCGCTGTTTGACATTTGGCCGTCCGTCCAATGGGCAAGCGTCAGGCACAAGGGCAGTTTTTAAAGCTCGGCCAGGTGCAACACACACACACACACACACACACACACACACACACACACACACACACACACACACACACACACACACACACACACACACACACACACACACCCTCTCATCTGACTCTTACCTTCTTACCCAACTCAAAACTCCCTCACTCTCGAGGAAAGGGGGGCAGAAGAGGGTGAAGCAATCTACATATTTTTATTTTTATTATGAGGGGGTTGCCTAGCAATTATAGAAATTAATCCCTGGCAAACAGACAGACTGACCTCCAGACAGATTAACAGACAGGGTAGATACCGTAGAGAGACACGCATATCGTACTACCAGTGCATTAATATAACGAGTTTGGAGATACCAGACGTGTTAAGCTGCAGCCATGTTTAGTTATGGTCGTAGTAATTTCACCTGGAATGGAACACTGCGAGAGCTGGCGACCAGCTTCCCTCCATCCTGCAAAGGTAGACACGCACACATGCATGCACGCACACTCACATGCACGCAGGAAGGAAGCCACATACTACTGTACATGTGGGTGTGTGTGTGTGTGTGTGTAAACGTTATGAAAATGGGAGATGTGTGTCTTAACTGCACTAAGAAAGATTGTATCTGTCTGTATGTGCGTCTGTGTGCGTGTGCATGTGTGTGTGTCTGTGTGAGAGAGCAAGAGAGACAATAAGAAGGAGAGTCACAGACAGACAGACAGACAGTGAGTCAGTCAGTCAATCAATCAGTTGAGCCAGCATCTTGAATGCTGAATAGCCCTGTACCAAGATGCAAAAGGAATCACAAAAAGGTTGTTTAGAGTCACATTTTGTATTCTGGATAGGAGTATCCATTAATTTTACATTTGAAACCTGATTACCATATGTGTTTGGCCCAGGAGTGGCAATCAGATTAAACCCTATTTCACCCGTGATTGGAAACCGGGGCTAATTTCTCCGGAGCGCGCCGTCTAGTGCCGTTGCTATCTCGGCTATGTGTCTGAGTTATGTCCTGAATGTGAGAGTGGATTCTCTGGTCTTGTTATTCAATGAAGTGTGGCATCAGGAAGCCTGGCATTATAGGACGCAAATATCAAACTTTATTAATTAGAAATTTCACAGTTATGCAAACAACATATAGTTTGACTGCTTAGCACGTGCACATTTAGATGCATGTGCTAATTTACAATACATGCAAAGAAGCAAAGCATGGAATGTAAACGATTCATTCTATGTAGAGTGAATGCAAACAGACACATTAGCGACAGACAGGAACTTGAGGAGACAATGTAATCTGGTATCAATTTATGAATGGACGAAACTCCCAAAAATGCATTTGAAGCACAGCATGCAATGAAGATATAGCACGCCTAGAGAAATTCCAAGAGAAATTTCACACCAACGTCTTTTGGCTGGCATCCGACACACACGCACGCACACACGCGCGCGCACACACACACACACACACACACACACACACACACACACACACACACACACACACACACACACACACACACACACACACACACACACACACACACACACACACACACACATTAGCATAACTAATTACTTTAGTTTTGATATCAAGTAATAGGTAAGGTAATATAATTACATTTTAAAGGTAAGAAAAGAGTAATTATTACTTATTATTACACTTATAGAGTAGCTTGCCCAACACTGGGTACATGTGTTTGAGTCTGTGAATGTAAATACTGTACCGTACGTGACCAGAGCAGCTGTGAGGTGAGCACAAGTAGCCTACATGAGTGTATACATGTGTTTGTTCTTGTGTAAGGTGCTACTTGATTGCTCAATGGTTGTATCATGTGTTGCCATAGGCTGCGACCCTCACAACTAAAACCTGTCATATTTTAGCCTTTAGCTTTAGTCTAGCCATATACTCAAAGATAGTATTTCACACTAGGGATGGGACGTAATGAAAATGTCATATCACGATTATTGTGACAAAAGAAATCGCGATTTACGATATTATCGCGATAATCAAAATCCATTATCCTGGGGCGGAACATTTGCCAAAAAATAGCAGATCTACAAGCTCACAACGCGTCACAAACGTGACTCGTTGTGAGCTTGTAGATGTGCTATTTTTTGGTAAAGACAGTAGATAGGCTATTTTTTGGCAAAAACAGTTGATACAAAATAAAAAAGACTATCAACAAGTACCTTTTACCAATTATAGAGGCGTTTAAGTGATACCAGATATGCAGCTCGGCAAATAAAAGCTGAATTGATCCCAGTGCATGACGGAGGACGATATCACGATAAATGAAATCTCCACGATGCGATTATCGTGAGTGTTTTTTATCACGATAAACGATAATATCGCGTATCGTCCCATCCCTATTTCACACACCATCTTTAATGCATAAGATCGATCTATCTATCTCTCTCCACGTACTCCATGTACTACTCATGTGTCAGTCACGTGCTCAGTATAACTTTCTCCGCCAGGCCTCGGCCGCCTCGCCCATATGTGCCCGCCATTTAGCCTTTTTCTTCAAACACACTTTTTGCTACTTCTCCCACAGATTTAGCCCCCGAATTGTGATGACTGTCGTACAAACTATATTTCTCCCGCAGCTTCCTCATGACCAATGATAAGCAATGCAACTTGAAACCACCACAACACCATTTGCAACTGGACAGTCCACACCCAGGTGCCGAGCTGCAATCGATTGCCGCTTCCATAGCAACGTGTGATAAACAACAGACGGGGCCGCCACTAGACTGTGACAGACGCTGACAGACTCGAGGAGTTACACCCAACTGGAAATTGGCTGAAGGGTGGCAGTAGATTACGAGATATATTGTGTGAAAAAGTCGTTAATTTGGCCTGGGGTTGGCATTAGAGGATATGTTATGGGGTTACTCATATTGTCTAGCTTAGTTTATACTGTATAAGAGCTATGGCTCATAGCTCTGGGCATTTATGCTCAATAGATGGGCTCACTGTTAAAGCTCCCAGTCATTAATGACGCGGTGTGATCTGCTAGAAATTTCAGACAGGAAGTATGAGCCAAGTGGCTCGCAGCCTGCGAGATGTTCCAAATTATGTTCAGGAGCCAAAGAACCTGGCTCACAGGAGTTGTCTTACACAGTATAAATTAGGCTTTGGGGTTCGTCTTCCAAGGAGCATGAAGGCACTCAGCAGGTTTCATGGCAATCTGCTCGTTATCTCCGCCAGGCAGGCAGAGATATTGCATTCAGCTGTGGGCGTCTGTCTGTCTGTCCATATGGCTGTCTGCAGCTAATCTCGCAAACTTCGAGGCCGATCAGTGTCATATTTCTTGTGCACACTGACGGCAGGCTAAAGCCCTCAATTCCCAAATATATATTTTTTTAAATGGCTAACGACAACTGTCATTTTCATGAATTAATAATAGCAGAGCAATCATCCCTCCTGGCTAACGAGTTAGCCGATTAGACACCTGCCCATCCGGCTTATGGGATCAAACCACTTACTACCCAATTACAATGCTCCTGTCACTCCACCTTATGGGATGCACCGGTACTAGCCTGTCGCAGGCTTTCAATTTGCTGCCACAGCCCAAAGCTCCAGACTGAAATGCCAACTTATTAGAATTGCATTGAAATTGATAAACTATGCATGACCACAAACCAGCACGTCACACCAACATTGTGCTTGTGAAGTTGTGATGTCCTTACTGGTGAAGATGACGTGTTACAGTTTTTCACAATTGTTAACACACATTTTTCACTACAATAACGGCTTTCTCAAAACTGCACAGTGCACACACAAAACTGAAACCCTCACACAAAATGCTAAACCTGACACTCCCTTCCCAAGATGACTCTTTGCCATCAAATCACTTAACTGATGTGTTCACAAAATGAAACTTGTGTTTATTGTCAAACCTCCAGACAGGGTCCCCCTAAGGGATAACAGCGCCATCTGATGGCGCAACAGAGTAAAACTCATAAGCTCCCGAACGTCAAATACAAAATGTCGGGAGGGCTGTCAATCACAAACGAGGGCACCGCCCCCCGAGTGTATAAAAGCCCCCTGGGCCAGCATAGCTTCCTCTTTCCGCACCTCTGCTTACCGCAACTAGAGTACTGCGAACTCAGCCATTATTATTTTAAAGTTTAAGCTTAAAGCGACGGCTAGGAAGTCGGCCACAGGCCTCTTTAGAATATTCTCCCACTTTAACGTCTAATTTCTTCAGTTATTCTCCTTGTTTTCACTTGTTTCCTCTGTTTCTCCTTCACGCTTCTTCTCTCGACGGTCATTTGTGCGTTAGCCTTGCTTAGCTTAGCTTAGCTTAAGCTAGCTCGCTAGCATGTCTGCGCCACGACCCAGAGGACCGAGCCCTAGCCACTTGCTGGCTATGGTGCCCAAGAAGTGTGGGAACCCTGCTTGCAGAGGACTCATCGCAAGGGAGGACACTCACCCTTTTTGCATCGTCTGCGAGGGGGTAGGACATGCCCTGGCTGCTCTGTCTCCACCAGCTCCAGCCTTGGGGGTGAACTGCGTGGACTGCCTCCGCTACAACGAGGTAGCCCTCCGGGCCCGGTACGAGATCGCTTCCGCTGGCTTCGGCCTAGCCACCGCTCTCGTCGCTGGACCTTCCCCCTCTACCCCTCCTAGTGTGCCGGTCAGCGCTGTACGCCACAGCGCTGCTACTCGCCACGAGGTTGGGCCTCCGGCGGATGCGGCCCTTTCTAGCACCGGTAGCCCCGGCGCTAGCGGACCTGTTTCCACTCCCGCTCCACCGGAGGTCCCTTCCACTGTTGCTCATGTCTCTCCTGGCACTGGGGCCGTGCCCAAGAAGAGGACATGCAAGGCCGCCTTCGGAGTGGTTTCACCGCCAGTTCCCGCCACGAAGGCCGCCTTCCAGGAGTTCCACCCCGGTGCTTCTGGCCACTTCACCGTCGGTGATTTTCCTCAGTCATTCTCCGTCCCCCAGCAGCGCGCCATGCAGTCCTCCTGGCACGACAGCGATGGAGATGAGGCGGAGGACGACTACGACCCTGGAATGTCGGAGGAAGGGTCCGAGGGTGAGTATGAGGAGGAAGACCCTCAGCTCCCCTCCGGACAGGGCGGAGACGCAGCCAAGGAGGTCCCTCATGCCGAGGTTCCTTCCTCCGCTGTGCTCTCCCCGGCCCATACTGCTCCCATCCCCCCTACTACGCCAGTAGGGGGGAGCGGAGCAACAGCACCCGACCCAGACTCGATCCCGCTGGACGAGCTGTCGGTGTTGGAGCGCGCCGCCATCAGATGTGACTTGGAGCTGCCGCTCGAAGCCCCAGCGCTTGGACCCCGGGACAGAGTCCCCATCCTAGGCCAGGACGTGGAGCCTTCCCCACCGCCACGCATGGCGAAGATCCCTGTGGTGCCTGGGTTTGCGGAGGCCCTGCATTCCACCTGGTCCACTCACAAGGACCCCCCGAAGCTCCCTTTCCTTGTTGACTGCCTCAACGCGGAGAGCATAGGGATCCCCCTGTGTCCCCCCATGGATAAGCTGCTCGCTCAGTCCTTTGCGGGGAACATCAAGCCAGAGCACGAGCGGACGGGACCGGGCGGTCGCTGTCCATTCAAGCTGGCTGTCGGGAACAAGGCGCCTGGATTCGCCATTGATTTTGACGACAAACAGTCTGCCTTGGTGAGGAACTGTTACAGATCCTCTGCGCTGGCCGCCAGAGGACTGAACGTTACACAGCTGTTGCTCACCTCTACCAGGCGCCTCCTCGGTGAGCTAGAGGGGGTCCCTGAAGACACAGCAGCCGAGTTGGACAAGACCCTCCGCATGCTGGTGGACCTGAATGTCCATGCCATCGAATGGCTTGGACATGGCATGGACTATTCGATGCAGGCGGAGAGGCAAAGGTGGCTCAACAAAGTCAAGCTACCTGGTTCCTCGGGGGTGGAGACCGCGAAGGTCATGCAGGACCTACCCGGACACCCTACCACCTTGATGGGCGGTGGACTGGATCTCCTCCGCCAGGAGGTGGAGGCCAAGAGGATCACCCTGGAGCTCCTGGAGGCTACCACCGAGCCCAAACAGGAGCCTAAACCTGACAGGCAGGGACGAGGGAAGGCCCAAGGTCAGGCTGACAGAGGGCGCTCTTCCTCCAGCAGGGGAAAACCCCATCCCCCCAGGACCCCCTCCTCCTCTGCGGGGCCCACCCGCGGAGAGGTGAGGGCTCCTGCCCGCTCACAGCCTCGCCCCCCTCACAGGGGCGGGAAACCGAGCGGCTCCTACAGGGCCCGTGGGAAGCCGTCGCGGAAGTGACATTGGACCTTGGCGGGGCCCCCTTGAATTTTCAGGAGACCCCCCCTATCAAACGCAGGCGGGTGGACAATATAATTATTTCTCATGCCAAGAAAATAATATATGTGCCTCCTCCTCTGTGTCCAGTGCCAATAAAAATAAAGAGTATGTTGATGAAACAATGCCTGTTTATTTCGACTCCTCCTGCATTAGCACAGACGACTCCATTTTGCATGAATACAGCCAGTATAGAGAAGTCCAGGTTGGATTTTCTATCAGCTCAGAAAGCACCGCTTTATCCAGTCAGGCAGACGGGGTACAAGCCAGGGGTTTCTCTTTGCAAAATGCTTCCTCTTACGTTAGATCCTATTCACAGCATTTCAACTCCTCTTCTATGCAATACTCCTCTGTCTCCACTGAGCGGCACTGCAGTGCCGAGTTTAGTACAGGACAGGGGTTTGGTGCTAACGTTAGGGAAGAAGTCAGCTTTTCACAACAACCAGGGTCGGCCTCGTCTTCCCGTAAGGAAGAAAATAAAGGCCTTAGAAAAGGTATTAAACGTAAACACACTTCCCCGAGCCGGGGATTGTGTTTCTTATGTAATAAAACCTGTCCCCCGGGTTCCTCGTTGTGTTCCCCCTGCATCTTTAACGAGCGGGGCCAGGAGGGCGTTACGTTTCTGGTCTCTACCGGATACGGAAACGAACCTACCGGATACGGGGGTCACGCGCCTTCCGGTGCGATGGCAACCGGATACGGAAATGAAAGTGCCGGACACGGAGACCCCTCGCTGCGCAGCGAGGTGGCCACCGGATACGGAAACTTCTCTTCTGGGAACGGAACCTCTTCCTCGCGACCCTTTAGTCACGCGGACTCTGTACAACCCCAAGGCTTCTCCTTTGCTCAACAACACGCTGGCTCGGTGTGCGGAGCATTGGAAATGTTGCAATCCGAATCAATGGGTGTTTCGGACGGTGACACGGGGGTACAGGCTACAGTTCGCGGAAGTACCCTTTCTCTCCAGCAAGGTTATTTACACTCGAGCCCGTGGCTTGAAGGCAGAGGCCTTGAGAGAGGAGATAAGCTCGCTATTGCGCAAGGGCGCTATAGTGGAGCTATCTCGGGATCAGAGCCGTCTAGGTTTCTGGAGCCGTTATTTTCTGGTCCCCAAAAAAGGGGGGGGCCTACGTCCGATTATGGATTTACGTGCTCTGAACAAGCACTTGAAAAAATTCAAATTCAGGATGTTGACGTCAGAGGCTCTGATGAGATCAATGAGGCAGGGGGATTTCCACTGTTCAGTGGATCTAAAGGACGCTTATCAGCACGTCCTTATTTATCCCCCCCACAGGAAGTTCCTGCGGTTTGCCTTCGAGGGGCGCCTGTACGAATACACGGTCCTCCCTTTCGGCCTTTCCCTGAGCCCGCGGGTTTTCGTGAAAGTGACCGAAGCGGCCATAGCTCCACTGAGGCGACAGGGGGTCAGACTCGCAAACTACATAGACGATTGGATGATTTCAGCCGCCTCCTGCTCAGAAGCGGCGCGTCATACCAATCTGGTGTTATCACACCTGAAGTCTCTGGGTTTCAACGTCAATTTTGGCAAAAGCATGTTGACACCCTGTCAGCAGATTTCCTTCATAGGGATATCTCTGGACTCGGTGGAGATGTCTGCCCGCCTCTCACCAGAGAGGGTGGACAGATTTCTGGTTTGTCTCCGCTCCTTTCAGCTGAACCAGGTGGTCAGATACAAGGAGTGTATGAAGTTAGCAGGGCTGATGGCCTCAGCGGTGCAACTTCTGCGCTTGGGCAGGTTTCATATGAGACCTTTCCAGCGGTGGACACTGGCACTCAGGATTTCCTCCCGGCAGGGCTACAGGAAAATGGTTGTCAGCCAGGTCTGCTTGGACGCTCTGGTTCCTTGGAGGGATCAGGCGTTGTTGACAACTGGAGTCTCCATGGGCGAGGTGGTGTCACGCAAGGTGATTACCACGGACGCCAGCCGCTCGGGGTGGGGTGCCACCCACGAGGGGCGTTCAGCCAGGGGTCTGTGGACTCCGGCTATGTTGGAGTTTCACATCAATTATCTGGAATTGATGGCGATCTACTTGGCGCTCAAGTACTTCGAACCGTTTCTCCAGGGTTGCCATGTCCTAGTCAGGACGGACAACACGGCGGCCATGTATTATCTCAACAAACAGGGCGGCCTATCCTCGCGCACGCTGGATCAGCTGGCTCGGGAGATGGCTCTATGGTGCGTGCCGCGTCTCAGGTCCATCAGGGCTTCCCATGTTCCGGGACTTCAGAACGGCGGCGCCGATCTGTTGTCCAGGGGGGAGCCTCGCTACGAGGAGTGGTCACTCCATCCGGCAGTAGTGAGGCAGATCTTCTCCAGGTTCGGGCAGCCTCGGATCGATCTCTTTGCCTCCCAGGAGAACTCGAAGTGTCCCCTTTACTTCTCAGTAAGGGGGCCTTCTCCCTTGGGGACGGATGCGTTCGCTTACGAGTGGCCGGTGGGCCTTCTCTACGCGTTTCCGCCCCTGCAGCTGATCCTTCCCACGTTGGAGAGGATCAGGTGTGCCAACCTGGAGGTTCTTCTGGTGGCACCATCCTGGGGAGTGTGGAGGTCCTTGATCACCCCACTGCTCTATCGGTCCCCTTGGCAGCTCCCATTGCACAGGGATCTGCTACGCCAGGCAGGGGACGAGATCTTCCATCCAGACCCGCGGGTCCTAGACCTGTGGGTTTGGCCCGTGAGAGGGAGAATCTGTTGGCAGCAGGCTTCTCACCAGCGGTTGTAGCTACTATTCAGAGTGCTAGAACCTCCTCTACTAGGGCTTTGTATGATGGGAAATGGAATGCCTTCTTGGACTGGTGTGAGCTTCAGGATCCTCCTGTGGTGGCTCACTTGGCTCCAGCCCAGAGGGTGTTGGATTTCTTGCAGAACCGCCTGGACCTGGGTCTGGCGTTTTCTACCTTGAGGGGTTATTTAGCGGCCTTGGATGCCTGTCACCTGGGGGTGGCAGGCAAAGGCTTGTCTAAAATCCCTGAGGTGGTCCAGTTCATGCATGGTGTCGACCATTTGAGACCTGTGACTAGAGTGTTGTTCCCTTCTTGGGATCTACAGGTGGTTCTGGTGGGCCTATGCAAGGCACCGTTTGAACCTATTGAGAGTTCCTCCTTGAAGCATTTGAGTTTCAAGACGGCTCTTTTGCTGGCTTTGTCTACGGCAAAGCGAGTGAGCGACCTTCATGCGCTCTCAGTGAGTCATGATTGTATGAGGTTTCTCAATAATGACTCTAGGGTTCTTCTTAAACCTCATTTGGGTTTTGTTCCGAAGAACCGGGTGGTCCCGAAGGACCCTGTTGTTCTGACGGCTTTTCATCCTCCTCCGTTTGCTTCGGAGGAGGATAGGCGTCTTCATTGTCTATGTCCTGTTAGGGCCTTGAAGGCCTATTGTGACAGGACGGCGGACAGCAGGTCTACTTCTCAGCTTTTTGTTGTTCTGAATGCTCGGCAACGAAAAGCGGTGTCCACACCAACTTTGTCAAGTTGGATTGTGGACGCTATTAAGTTGGCTTACGCCCGTGCGGGGTCTGAAGTGCCGGTGGCATTTAAGGCCCATAGCACTAGGGGTGTGGTGACCTCTTGGGCTTTGTCCAAGGGGGTCTCCATTAATGAGATTTGTGCTGCGGCGAATTGGTCTTCGCCCTCCACATTTGCGACCTACTATCACTTGGACCTTGCGCTTTCTGCTTTGGCGCATTCGGTCCTGGGTGCTGCTGCCCCAT
Source organism: Nannobrachium achirus (assembly GCF_963921795.1). Lineage (NCBI taxonomy): Eukaryota > Metazoa > Chordata > Actinopteri > Myctophiformes > Myctophidae > Nannobrachium > Nannobrachium achirus. Next base: position 46,894,892 of record NC_137820.1, read on the forward strand.
CTACTGTGTAGTGGGACGGCTCTCTTCTCTCCCTTTCCTGGGACAGCGTGCCGCTGTTCCTGGGTGGCTTGGGGGGGACCCTGACTGTTTCCTTATCTTACTGTAGTATTATAAGGCAGACCTATGTCTGCTATTAGTGCATAAGGCAGATCTCGGTCTGTCAGGGTCTTTTTACTGTCTGGACACGCCCAGGCCCTGTGGGTCTGGGTCGGCCGGTTCCTGGGAGGGGTCACGTCGGTTGACGGTGACTCTTTCAGGTTGTGGTCTGGGTTCACGACAGTTCTGTCGGTGCATGGCTTCTCGGGGTGTTTATGAGTCCCTTAGGGGGACCCTGTCTGGAGGTTTGACAATAAACTATTAGGTTCCGAACGGAACCCTGTTTATTTAAAACCGGAGGACAGGGTCCCCCGATTTAAGCCCCTCGGTTCGCTTGTTGCGGGCAGAGGTGCGGCTTTAGAGGAAGCTATGCTGGCCCAGGGGGCTTTTATACACTCGGGGGGCGGTGCCCTCGTTTGTGATTGACAGCCCTCCCGACATTTTGTATTTGACGTTCGGGAGCTTATGAGTTTTACTCTGTTGCGCCATCAGATGGCGCTGTTATCCCTTAGGGGGACCCTGTCCTCCGGTTTTAAATAAACAGGGTTCCGTTCGGAACCTAATAGTTTTTGTTCGGCTGCGTATGTAGGTAGGTATGTAGGTAGGTAGCTGTGTGTGTTTAAGCCCGTAGCCCAACCAAACCAGCATTTCTAGCAACGTTGTCATTAACAGCCAATGGGGGACCAGCATTCCTGGTGATGCCAGTGGTGATATCACTGGCATCGCCAGTGGTGATACCAGTGGTGAGCGCACTGGCACTGTCATCACGCTCTGCTGGCGCACAAGTAGTACTTGTGCACAAGGCGCAAGTTGGCAGTTAAATGAAGTAAAATTAATTAAATTGATCTGATTGATGATTCATTTAGCTGAGCACTGAATAGAATGTTGGCAAAAGGCAAATCCTGGTTGAAATAAGGGGGTTTGGGGGCCCTAAATTGTGCTAGTTAGTTTTGTCCTTTAAATGCAGTCGATCCCTGGCTGTGTAGGAATGTAAAATGATTTGACCCCTGCGGTTATTAGTGCACTGTTGATTATGCATATCGGTTTCTCATTTGCTATGTTACTATGGCAATAACCTCTATAAACAGATTCCAGGGTTCCAAGGTTTCTATGGCAATGTTAAGTAGAAGTAACAACACACGTGCGTGTGCGTGTGCGTGCGTGTGTGTGTGTGTGTGTGTGTGTGTGTGTGTGTGTGTGTGTGTGTGTGTGTGTGAGAACTCTCTGACCCCCATGAAGCTGGGAGCTGTCCCATAATTCCTAGGGGCACATTAGTGTTAGAATCATAGGAGGGTTGTTAGCCATTAAGTCATGTATCCCCCCTAACACTAAGAATGTGCAATTGTGCATGCTGTCAGTGCACATGCTCCCTGGAGGATGAACCCTATAATCATTCTGTGTGTGTGTGTGTGTGTGTGTGTGTGTGTGTGTGTGTGTGAGTGCGTGCGTGTGTGCAGTGTCTTTGTGTGTATAATGTACTGTATCAGTGTGTATGTGTCTGTGTGTGTTTGCACCTGCACAGGTGTACACAGTAACTGTACATTTTGGATTTCACCTTGTTTTGACACACATAGCAGTAGTTCGTTTTTGAGCATTTTTTGAGCATCTGTACTTAGTTGAGTATTTGTATTTTTGGATACCCAGGGGTTGACACTAAGGTGTCAGAGGCATGATCAGGTCATGTTCTCCTTGCCCTCGAGTTATGGCCACTTGCCTGGTAGCAAACTTCACCTGCCCGACCATATTATTTACCTGCCCCGGGCAGTCGGGCAAGCGTTAGCGTCAATCACTGATACCATTCACTCCACTACATGATATCAAAGAAAAATAGTGTACTTTCGACTCCGCTACATTTCTAGGAAATTGGCAGATCTATATCTAACTAAGCGTCATGTGACGCATTGTGAATTTATAGATCAGCTATGTCTCCACATTTTTTGCAAAATCTATTTTTTTCTTTGACATGCCCAAAACAGGGACACTAGGACCTATATTTTTGTCCATGCTTTACCCCTTATGCTTAAACCTCTTTGCCTTTTTTTTACTATTTTGAAAAATGGCTGATCTACATCGACACATTGTGAGCTATTTGAAATATTGAAAAATGTTTTTCAAAATATAAAAAAATGGCAAAAGAGTTTAGGGATAAGGGGTATGGGGTATGGACAAATATAGAGCCCTAGGTGGTCTTCTTCCTCTTCTCCTCCCTCTTCTTCTTCTGAGAAGAATTGCTCAGATATATCCAAAGTAAAATGTAGACTACAGTGTGTGTTTAACACCGAGAGTGTTAGAAAGTGATACATTTTTACACTCAGTAAATTACAGTAAATTAACAGTTTTTTTGCTGGTAAGTCCATTGAGTATGGAGCAGTGCAACCAGATAGTGACATACTGTAACGCTGAGAAATATTACAACAGACTTCAATACACAATAACAAAGGATGTTTGGGGATTTACACATCAACCCTTTACAGTTTACACCCAGTGTGAAAAATGAGCGCAATCACACAAACTTTAAGTAAGACCGATAGCAAGAGAAAGATGGTTTCACATAACGTCTCTGTCGGGTGGAAACCTCATATGTCCAACATTTTTCAGGATTCAAATAAAAGCTCAAAATGCGTTTTGGGCTTTTGGATGTGGGACTTTTGATGCTTTTGTGTGACCCTGTACTATGATCAAGTAGGGCGTTAACAAAAATTTAGAATATGGAGATAAAAGGTTTCTATACTCGACAACGTTAAGATGAAATGAGTGATGGTAGCTGCAGTGGAACGTTTTGTATTCCTATTACATTATTCCTATTGTGGAGCAATATGCATATCCAACACCTAACTTACTTTCCAGGAAATGGAAAAAGAAAAAAGAATCTGTGTTCCAATCTGTGATCCAATGTAGTTATTAGTCACAAAGAATTTCTGTTTTGTGTGTGTGCCCTTGGTATCAAGGTGTCTAGCAGGTAGATGATGGCATTCTCTACCCCCAATGTTAGTCACCCCACGGTTTCAGGTAGCAGCACCAGGTGCTTGAAGGTGTTCATAACATGAATGTCAGAGAAGCAACTGAGGACTGACGTGCAACTCTCCTACCGGATCAATTCCATCAGGAGAAGGTGTGCTCAACTCAAGGGGAGTCTTGAGGAATATTCTCTTGCAGTTATACTATAACTGGGTGCAGACAAAGAAAGGAATATCCGCACTCTCTTGACTTTCAAACCCAACTGTGTTTTAAACACTGTGGAAGGCCGACCTGCAGAAACACTTTCATTTTTCTTGTATGATTGATGGCTGATGCTGCATACCTATTAACTCTATCGTTGCTATCAATTAAATCTCTTTGAAGGTCCAAGTTGCCATGGTCTCCATAGACTTCCATGTAATTCATAGTGCACGGATCATGCACACCCATGCCTAATCATGCACCACGTGTGTGCACGCTGTTCACAGCTTTTAAACAAAAAAATCCGCTTGGAAATCCGTTCAGGCATTCATGAGATAGCAACCATTATGTTTTCTTCAAATGTAATGAAAACGGCCCAAACTCGGGAAACTCGGGGTTGGCACAGGGGTGGTACCAATACAAACTCTGGAAACTCAGGGTTGGCACCAAACAGGTTAAAAAAGGTTCATACTCAAGAGACTGGGGATATTCCTGTCAGAGCAACTGGCCTGTTAGTTGTTGAGGACCGAGGGACGTCCCTTCTTGGGGGCAGCAGGGTTTCCAGAGTCGAGCCACCCTTCCCAGCTGCAGGGTGAGGTTGAAGAGGTCCTGGAGCACGGGCTCTTGCAGCACCCGGGATTTGATGTTGTCTGGGACCGCTGCTTTGGTCAGGGCGAGACACCTCACTTGGTTGGCACAGAGGCTCAGGGATGGAGGGCCTGCTGCCTGCTGCAGCTGAGAAGGCATAATCAATAAAACAGATGAATTGATTGATTGATTTATAACTGATCTACAAGCTCACAAGGTGTCACATTGCAATGCTTTGTGAGCTTATAGATCGTCGGGCGTGCAGTGCAGTATATTCGGTAGGGGGCTTAAAGTGGTTTATGATGATTTCTTTGGGGCAATTTGTTTGCTTCAATAGGCTCGAGTAAGAGAGATGGAACACGTGTGAGATGACAGGAGTCGGATTCAAACTGCATGCGTGCACTAACTGCATGATCCACAGGCCACTCTCCCCCCTCTCTCTCCACGTTTTTATAAACCTTCCATATCTCTCTATGTGTCTGGCAGCCCATCTGTCTCAATTTCATCCCCTCGTGCTGCCTGTCCCTGTCTGGGGGTCTTTGGCACCCATGTATACCAGGCTGGTTCATTTCTTTTCCATCTGCTTTCTCTCCGTTCGTCTGATTTATGGGCCGATTTTGCCACCAGGGGCCCAAGTTTAGATTTCGGGCCTGATTTATATCTGAGGAGGTGATTAGTTTTACAGCAGAGCAGAGCCTCGGAACCCTCAGCGCTGCCGCGAGCCCCGATTTCTGCTTCGTCGTACGGCGGGGTTGCGCGACAGCCGGCTTGCAAGCTCACAGTGCAGCGTGACGCGCGGAACGACAGAGCATAATTAAATTGTAGATCGTCTGTTTTTGACTTAAAAAAGAATCATAGTGCCATGAAAAACAATGCCCAACAACACATGGGAGAGGATGTCATCAATATCACTACTAGACCATAATCCTCACCCTGTAAATGCAATTGTATGGTATATTTATGCCATATTTTATAGATGCCATGTTTTATAGATTATGTTGCGAGGAAAACGTTGAGATAATAGCCATTTGATTAGAACTGACTGAATTTACTTTGTACTTCAAGTTTAAAATGATACTAAATATTTTTGTAAAATATTTTGTCCAAATGAATGCCAAATATCAAATTATCTCGCAGCACCCCTGGACTGCCATCACGGCACCCCAGGGTGCACTGTCAAAATCATGGTGGGGGGTTGTCACCATCATGCCATTAGTTTAACTTGTGATACATTTCAGGCTATTTATTCTAGGCATTTTATAACAGGCATAAGCACATACACACATGACCCTCCAGGCACCAACAAGCAATAGCTAACTTGCTAGTTAGTGATGCCTGATGGTTCCTTTTCCCTGCTAGCGTAAAACATTTATATTTATTGTTATTTAAACAATTTCACCCTGGCATCCCTATTTTGGACAATAAAAGTGAAAATCTTGATAGAAAACATCAAGAAATACATGAGGGTTGATTTTCGGAACTGTCTGGATCCAAATGATTTCATTTCATTTCAGCTTTCTTTAGCTAGACTACATTTTATGAGAAAAACGGTGATGTACTTCCGACCATCTCAAAGCATGTGTTGTGAACCTTTCTGCTCATACATAAAGTTGCTGTAGTGCCACCATCAGCACTATTAGTAATAATGACACTTAAGTATAGCATAGGACTGGACATGTGTACAAAGTTTAGTTTATTTTAATGCGTGGAAAGGCAGATTTCCTGATGAAGGAGAAAGTATTCAGATATCCATCTGTAGCTTTGGATAGAAAGTCACTAGGTGTGCAGTTCAGTGAGTGCATATCGTCACATCATCAATAAGATATCATACTGGTCTACTCCATATCTGGACAAGATCCTCGGCCTACTGGCACCATGCACACATTTTCAGTTTGGTGCTGATTGATGCAGACAGACTGGGAAAGACAGAACATCTTTGGGGACATACAAAAATACATACAGGGACACACACGGACAAACACTCTTCTAGATGGCTCGGCGTCACACAGTTAAAAAAACATCAAGAACAAAATCAATTTGGAGCTGTTGGTGTCCCACATTACTCATGATGCCGCAGTATCTTAACTTACTTGAAATCTTAAACTGATCGGTGGTCCAATTTAAGGACATTCTGCGACATTGCATGTGCAGTTTAGATCAGCGAGATCTCTCGTGCCAAATATGGAGACAACCTTGGCTAACTTGGCTCGAGGACTAGACAAACTTGGCTCGAGGATTAGACAAACTTGGCTCGAGGATAGATTAATACACGTTCTGACATGATTGAGAAACATTGTGGGCCCGGGTAGGTCATGATGACCTACGGCCGATGGCAGGGGGGTATTTTGACCACACTCGTGTGAGTCAGTCAGTGTGCTTCTTTCAGAGGCGTCACAAGGGGGGGGGGGGGTGGGACTGAGTTACTAGGGCCCAAGGTGGAGGGGCCCTAGTAACTTTAGCTATTGAGAAATAGCAGATATTCAAGCTCACGGTGCCGCACTGCAAGCTTGTAGATCTGCTATTTTTTAAAAGTCGTGAAAATGTGTGCAAATCTTTGAATATATGTATTTTTTAAGCGAACATTTGTTACTCAAATTTTGTTTCTGCGGCGTCCCTGGAACTAAATATTTTGAGATGGGGGTCCGTGGCCAAATACATATCATCTTGGGGGTCCTTGACATGAGCACCACTGACATGGAAACACTCGGCGCTGTGAGCTTGTATATCTGCTATTTTTCAATAGTTAACATTCATGGGGGGCCCGCAGTGAATCCTTGTATACCCAGGGCCCAGAATTTGGTGTTACGCCCCTGGATGCTTTCATTAGAGGGTGATGTGAGCAGCTATAGATGGATGTCTGTTAGTCTGAGAGCGTCACACAGATGGATTTATAGACAGCTGAAACAACATTATGGGTCTTCCCTTGTTTTTGAGGAAGTGGAGTGTGCGTGCGTGCGTGTACGTGCGTGCGTGCAGCTGGCCTGAGGAATCCTCCCTAGGACATAAGTGGGCCTATATGTCATCCTAGGATTAAGCATTGTTTCCCTTCTTGAACACCAGTGTTTGTGGATATGCATGCATCTGTGTAGTGCATATTTGTGAGAGGGAGAGATGAACTCATGCTGGGATTACCTGTGTCACCCTATGAGGACCAGATGGCTACTGTAAAGTTCATGGACAAAGGAACGGTGGCCTTGAGTTGGTTGATGGCTAAGGATGTGTGTGTGTGTGTGTGTGTGTGTGTGTGTGTGTGTGTGTGTGTGTGTGTGTGTGTGTGTGTGTGTGTGTGTGTGTGTGTGTGTGTGTGTGTGTGTGTGTGTGTGTGTGTGTGTGTGTGTGTGTGTGTGTGTGTGTGTGTGTGTGTGTGTGTGTGTGTAGAAAATACGTACTGGGTAAATTTGGAAGCAACGGCCATTTTAATCCTTTCATCTGTCAAACTCTCTCGCTCTTTCAGCCACACTTCCCTTTCTGTTGGCAGCAGTGTCACCACAAAGACCATCATTGATCCCTCAAGACCGACAGACAGACAGACTAGATTATTTCCTATCCTGATTCTATTTGTAGTAGCATACATTCTCAAACCCTGAGTGGCTGTGAAACACTGAGAGCATCACTGACGCAAGCGTCACTGACAAACCTGTTTGAAATATCTTTTTGTGCTTGACATTGTTAAACCCTCATTGTAAGTGATTTTGAGATTTTTAAACCCTGCTTTCAACCTTCTCTGAATGATTACTTATCTCAAGGTTTCTCTTTTATTTGACAATTGCAAATAGCTTTTGTACCTTCATAGTTGATATGCCAGATGATTGTTCAGGTCTTCTTGACATTTTGCAGCAACATTTCAAGCATGACCTACCATTTGATAACCACTGTGTGCATACAAACATTAAGCAGGGATGAGGTTTTGCGCCCTCTTGTGCCCAGACTGTGTACTACATGGTCTGCATGCCAGCCATGGTCTTCCCCAATGCCCACCACTATTCTATGTCCATGGATTGACCTCAGATGTGGCTTTGGGATCTTGGCTCATATTATGTCCCAAAAATGAATATGAAAATGACACGCAACATTAGTTTAGCCATGTCAATTACTAGGCTTAATCGTATCTATTCAATGCCAACTCAGTTAATGGCTTTTGGAAGAGAGTGAGACGAGACACAGGGGGGATTGGATAAGGAGAGAGGATTTATTTTTAGATGAATCGCAGGTTAATATTGCGTTGCAGAAACCTTGCGTTCTATCTCCATATTTCTACTGTTTATGTATGATGGATGATTTTCCCCTGTTTACCTTAGATATAGTTGAACCAAGAAGAAACCAGTTTCCCCAAAAGTTTAAAGTACTCGCACACAAGAAATGAGTCCATACAGTGTAAATCTCCGTTTCTGTATATGTATTCAAAGTTAGAATGGCCAGTCATCAATAATCATGTTTTCTCTGAGTACAAAGCATAATAATTTCACATATATAGTTCAGTATACACAGCATAGAAGACTTTCATTGGCCAGTAGAACATAACAATAGATATCAGATGTTTTGTGTCTTGGGGCCCAGTTGCCAGAAGGACAATGCTGTTATGGCTTGTCGTTATCCAGTGTGTTATCCAGTGTCCTGGACAGTATGACATTATTGACATATTTCTCTGTGGTCATCTTCCTGCAGAGGAGACATCTCATCACGTGCATTAGTTATTTGTTCCAAACTTAATGACATTCGACCTTTAACACTGAAAGTGATATCTATACCATATTAGATACATTAACAGAAAAATATTTCAATCAATTAACCTATCAATGTAAATGAATGCCCTACTTCATCATACAAGAATGTCACACAGAAGTAGTGAAAATGGCAGACAATGTGCCGACACGCTGTAAGCTTGTATGTCAAAAAAATAAAAAGACAGAAAACACTTGGGCATCTATAGCTCATTCAGAATGCTTCTCACATATAGACTAAAGACTAAGACAGCTGAACACATTACATTACACCAGTTCTTATGCCTCTGCATTGCCTGCCAGTGTGTCATAGACGTGACTTCATAATGTTTCTTGTCTACGAATCACAGCCAACATAGCTGACTCTAACTTGCTCCCTCACTATGAACTCTCCAGACCAGTCTTCAACATTGTTCAAGCCAAGGACCCATTAGCTGAGAGAGAGATGAAGCAGGGACCCCGCCACTACATATTCGATTGAAGTTGAATTTGTGTTTTCCCACTCTATACTTTGTAAACTTCACCTTTGGCTCTGTACTTGGTCTGCTCTTTTTTCCTCCTCTACGCATAACTTCTTCAAAAATAGCCGATCTACAAGTTCATGATGCAAGGGTTCAAGTGGTTAATGTAAAAACAAAGAAATAAAGTCCCTATCACACAAAGATTTGGCGGCCCCCCCAGCAGTATCTCTGAAGAGAGGACCCCCTGTTGAAGTGGATGTCGCGATAGTGGGTGGCATTTTGGGATTTTTTTTTAAAATCTGTCAGAATTTACATATTTTTAAGTGTCGTAATATGACATGAATGTAAGGTTCTATAAAGTAACAATGTAATTCAGGGGTGCCTTGGATAAAGTTATTTACAGGGGTAACCTGAGAAAAAAAGTGTTTGATAACCACTAGTCTAGACTCTTTGGTTTGATGGGTCATCAGGGACCAGTCCGCCATTTCTAGGATTAAAACAAAATGGTGAAGCTGCATCACACCTCTACCTTTAGGCGCCAGCTACACGGAGCTGGATATTTCATATATCCCGTTTTTTCAGATATCCACATAGAAAAATATCTAGGTCCACACGACAAAGATATCTAGGTCTAACAAGCACACACACACAGTAAAGTCTTCAGAGATATCCGGGTTCCATGTCTACACGGATCCAGTGAATCGGATATTTTTCAATCTCTCCACTTATTTATCCGGTTTCAAAAATATCCAGCTTCGCAGCCGAAATATCCAGCTTCGTGTGGCTGCAAGCCCCAAACGCATAAAAAATGTCTAGCTTCAGAAATATCCAGCTCTGTGTAGCCGGCGCCAAAATTGCTGCTAACAGTTGTTCTGATACATTTTTATCGTGCTGTTGGTTTTGTACTTTTATTGTTTTGTAATCTTTTTTTGCTTCGCTCATTTCTTTTAGTCTATTTTGTATGAAGCACTTTGAATTGCCTCTATGAAATGTGCTAAATAAACTGGCCTTGCCTTATTGGCTCCAAAGCTGTGCAATGACCTCCCTATCCAAATCAGCCAGGCCTGCAGATTCACACCCCATGTTCCTCAGTCTGAAAACCCTTTTGTACATGAGCCATGCTTGTCTACCTGCTATCCAGGTTATTTGCAGCACTCATCTATTTTCTTAGCACAACATTTGCGTGAGTCGTGCCTGCTTAGTGCTCGGCCTGTTGTTGGTTGACTAGAGATCACACTGCTTACTCAGACCTTGCACTCTGTAAGTGGCTCTGGTTGGACTGCTAAATGCTTAAATTGAAAACACCTGGGGACAATTTCACACACTATCTAGATGCAGCCTTCAGAGGAGGTCGTATCACAGATAGATGAGCAAATTGCACCCAGAGAAAAGCCAATTTCACACTACATACTTCTGGACACCCCAGGGTGATGCTTTCACCCCATGGCATTGAGTTTTCATGGTAGCACCACTCTGTAGATAATACATTTTAAAAGTTGTGTGATCTGTAGTTTGAAAACACGTAGCTTACTGTCACGTAGGGCTCCATCGGTTCATCAGTTCAGAGAAAATAATCTATTTTAATCAAATCTTTTCTTTTTTTCTGGGTTGACAAAGTATAAAATAGGGCAAATCAGATTAATAAATGGTGTTTGGTTAATCAGACTAAACAAAAACTTGATTATATGATTAATACAAATAAGTCATCTATAGAAAATTCTGCAAAAAGATAATGGATAGTTGCATCCCTGCTGTCATGTGAAACTAGCTCATCTGTACAGTATGTCAGGGTTGAGAGTTGAAATCCCAGGGATGGTCATCGACAGGCACGTGCCCCCTGCCCTTTTACTTGTCTGTAAAAAGTGCTCTCTCCAGACCATAAATGCAGTTTTAACTATGGTGAAGAAAAAAAACGCCAATGCCCTCTTCCCATGCCATACCTGAAGGCAGCATTCAAGAGAATTGCCCTTTCCAAACTCTCCTGAACTTGAATGCAGCATCTTATGTTGAAAGAATTGCCCTCTCTGTCTAGAAATCCATGCTGTATGCCACATCTCCAGTATTGACTTGATTATGCTTAGTTTAGTGTGGTATCGAGTACCGAATATTTTCACCAAAAGGCCCTTTTAGAAATGCCAGCCCCTGCCTCTCTAACATTCTCTGCACGTCCCTGGTCATCGAGTACGATGGATGTGTGTGTCCCTTGCATCCAGCGTCTGTCGCCACCACTACTATGGGAACAATGCTGACCTCGGCCATCTCTCTCTCCTTCCCTAGGGGGCTCTCACTCTCTGCCCTCCTTCCTCGATGACAGCTGTGACAAGACATCACTCACGGCTTCGGGGATTAACTGTCCCCTCCTCTCTCCTCTCTCTGTCTGTCTCTCTTGTCTCTCTCTCTCTCGTCCTGCTGAGAGTTGGGACCAGATATCCCTCTCAGTATACTAGAGGCCGTGACACATAAATGATTTCGTGACATTTAATCTGCAAGGTTTCTCTCTGTCACTTCTTGTATTTCCTCCTCTCTCGACACAACTTGGGTTATTCAATTCCTACAATACAATACAATACAATACAATACAATACAATACAATACAATACAACAACCTTTAACCCCAACAGTCTGGTGAGGAAAGTGGGCTCCGTCGTTGGGTCCTCTTTGCAGGGGGTGGAGGGAGTAGCCAGGGTGCGAACGGCCAGGAAGCTGGATACCATCTTGAATAACTCCTCCCACCCCCTCCATCTTGAGGGGTACTGAAGTAAGAGAGGAAACAACAGATTCACCTACCCAGGACAGAGGTGTGAGAGAACTGGGAAAGTCCTTTGTGGCGTTTGCTCTCAAGTTATACAATGAGACACACAACGGTGGCTTGGCAACGACAATTGTAACCTAACTTGACTGGAATAAAAGTTGTCACTGACTCTGACCTCTAGTGACATTCCTGATTTTGCTGTGAGCACGTCATTTTTCACACTTTTTGCACTGAACAATGGACACTTTCAAATATGCCACGGCGTAACTTTGTAACCTACATATCATGATACAGGTGATGGTATTCCTGCTGGGCATTTCTGCCTGACGCACCTCCAACAGTGCCTTTTGAACAGGTGTGCTGTGACACCTCACTGAACACCTATGCGGGCCTGATCGTGTCATCAGCTGGGGACCACCAGTCACTGACGTTTCGCTCCTTTAACCCCAGTACGTCTCCTGGTGGCGGAGCGATGGCAGGGATCACTCCTGCTGATGCCCTAGGTGTTGTTCGGCCCCCAACTCTTATGCTTCCTCCTTAGCCACAGCCAGAAGCTGCCTTTCTCCGCCTCCTCAGCCAGCTCTTTCATGGCTTTCCGATGCCCTGCTCCTGTGCATCCCATGTCGCGGAGTAGGCGAGCAGTTGAGGAACCTACGAAGCCCCTACACCCCACTTCCACAGGGCACGTAACGGCTTTCCAGCCAGCCTCCCTGCACTCCGCCGCCAGATCTGCATACTTGGCTCGCTTCCGCTCGTTAGCCGCCTCCAAACCACCCTCCCATGGGACAGTGAGTTCGACCAGAAGGACTGTCTTGCAAGCCTCTGACCACATGACTAGGTCTGGCCGGAGCGATGTTTCCACAATCTCCCTGGGGAACTGAAGCTGTTTCCCCAGGTCGACCCTCATGGACCACTCATTGCCCGGTGAGAGGAGTCTTGCTGTAACTCCCTGGCGGGAGGGTTTGACTCTCTCTCCAGCCCTCGCAAACTGGATGGGATGTCTGCCTGGAGCGGAAGGTCTGCTGTTTGCCTCCTGTCTGCATGACTCTGCCACCTGCCAGCTTTTTCAGCACCAGGTTGTGTCGCCATGTGTAGCGGCCTTGGGATAGCGCTGTCCTGCAGCCTGTCAGGATGTGCTGGAGGCTCGCATTGATTGTGTTGCAGAGGGGGCAGGTCTCTTCGGCACCAAACCATTGGTGGAGGTTTCGGGGACAAGGCAAGGTGTCATACGTTGCTCTGATCAGGAAGCTGAGCCTAGCTTGGGGGATCTTCCACAGGTCAGACCATGACATGGGTCTGTTTGTGAGACCTTCCCATGATGTCCAGCGTCCTTGCTGGCCCTGGGACACCGCTTTGATGTTGAGGCGCCACCACCATGGCTCTTCGATCTTCTTTGGAAGCCTTTGACCAGAACAACGGAGTCTCGCCCCTCCCAAGGCCTGCTCGACCCTCCTTGACTCTGCCGACCACCTCGCGGTGCTTCAGCCGGCCGATTGCCAAGTCGACCTCTTCTTGGGCTTTCCACTTTCTTCCAGTTCTTATCTGGGTGCCCGCTGGTCTCACCAGCTGGTCAGTGGATTCCCTCAGCTCCAGCACCAACCGAGCCTTCTCTTGCTTGTATCCCGAGCTGATGGATCGCAGTGGCAGTTGTAGCGTGTTCCTACCGAAGAGGCCTACGTCTGAGAGGCATCTTGGCAGTCCCAGCCACTTCCTGATGAACGAGTTCGCCAGCCCGTCCATCTTGCTTACCACTGAGGAGGGGATTTCGCTCATCTTCAGAGGCCACATCACCCTTTGGTACAGTATGAACTGGTAACACCATACTTTGTACTTCCCGGGGAGCTGGCTCTGATTAATCCTGGCCAGGCCATCTGCGAGCTGCTTCCTCACCGTCTCCCCCATCTGCCTGTCAGAGAGCTCTGCTGTGTAGGTTAACTGACGTGCTGCCTGATGGGCGACTAGGAGCGTGAGTCGCTTAGCGTGTGAAAAGTTCAAGTCACATCCCATTCTGATGTCATTTTTCCAGTCTCTTCACCACTTGAACAAAATCAGCCTTGGGGTTAATTTCGCTTTATTACGCAAGCGCACCACCAGGAGTGGAGCCTGCGTCATTGTATACTTAAATAGCTGTTATACATTTATGATACACTTGACACACTTTGACACAGCACACACACATAATACCCTAAAACATAACAAACATAATACAAGATAAAAAGACAAAGAAAAATATTATAAAAACTAAACATGCATATTGGTAGACGGTCAGGGTAACTCCATAAAAGGTTCAACATTGGTTCCAGACAGGGGCAGGCCTACAAGTGTTTCTGTCATTCATACCCCAGTCAGATGGTTTGTATGAAAATAAACAGATAAACCAGGGGTCTTCAACGTTCTCAGGCCAAGGATCCCTTAGTTGAGAGAGAGATGAAGGAGCGACCCCCACAACCTTTTCGTAGATTCCATAGTTTCATCGTTTGACAGCACAATTATCAGTGTATCTTGCATTCATGTCAATTTCAGATATTTAACCACTTGAACTGTCCATCAATACTTAACTTGACATTTCACTCTGTATACTTAGTCTGCCCCTAGTTTTCCCCCCTACACCAAACGTCTTTGCCGAAAATAGCCGATCTACAAGCTCACAACGCCTCGCAGCGTGAGGCGTTGTGAGCTTGTAGATCTCCTGTTTTTGGCTAAAGTTCTCAGAATATGGACATTAGGATTCAAGTGGTTAATATAAAAAAGGAGAAAATGTTTCTATCACACAAAGATTTGGGACACCCTGTAGTAACTCTGAGGACCCCCTCCTAGGGGTCACGGACCCCCTGTTGAAGACCCATGAGATAAACCATGTACCAGAGACTTTTTCATATTCTTTTTACCCAACATTGAGATTAATTAAAATACTGAGAGAAACCCAAATACTAAAGGAAATATTAGCACATTCCCATTATCAGAGAGCCAAATACCAAAGGGGGTGGGACGACAAACTGAATAACAATGGGTGAATCAGCTGTCTCCCATGTATCCTACTAGTGTCCCATCCCATTGATCACAGCCCCAACACACTGGGAACCTCGCCCAGTCACGGAAAGGATTGACTTTTTGTCCATGTAGACACAGTGAGAGTCACGGCCCCCGCGTTGTGCCATTGTCTTTCAGCATGACAACACACTTGGCATGGCATGCTCCTATTGATGGAGCTATTCTCTTTCTGCTTCATGGACTTATGCAGTAGACTGCACACACGCCTCCCCCCCAGGCCCCCACCTCGCCAGTGCGCCTCCAATTTTTACAACATCACGTCCAGGAAGATCCTGAGAATGCTGAACATGCAGCAGATTGGTCGGCACCATTACAACCACTCAGCGTCCACAGTGGACAGATTGACGACCTGGCCGGGCCACCAAAGCCACCATCTCGCATAATGTTTGATGGGAAGTGCATGTGTGGAGTGAGACTGAACTCCAAGCTTGAAGCAGCAGTGTGCGATGCAGCCAGGGGTGTCGCACCAAACTCTGGGCCCTGGGTACAAGGATTCACTGCGGGCCCCCCTTGAATGTTCTTCATATTTTGTGCTTTAACTATTGAAAAATTGCAGATTTGCAAGCTCACTCACAGCGCGGCACCGAGTGCCGTGCTGCAAGCTTGTAGATCTGCTATTTTTGAAAAATCATGAAAATCTTGAAAGTCCTTCAAATCCTTCTAAGGTTTTTTGAAAAACCTACGTTTCTATGCCAGTGGTGCTCAAACCTTTTCATGTCAAGGACCCCCAAAATGATATGTATTTGGCCACAGATCCCCATCTCAAAACATTTAGTTCCAGGGACCTCCCAGAAGCGAAATTTTAGTTACAAATGTTCGCTTTAAAAAAAACATTCAAAGATTTGCACACATTTTCACGACTTTTAAAAAATAGCAGATATATCTGCTATTTTTCAATAGCTAAAGTATAAAATAATTAAGGCCCCTCCACCTTGGGCCCTAGTAACTCAGTCCCACTTTCCCTTCCCCCCCTTGTGACGCCCCTGGATGCAGCACTCCAA
Organism: Nannobrachium achirus; assembly: GCF_963921795.1. Classification (NCBI taxonomy): domain Eukaryota; kingdom Metazoa; phylum Chordata; class Actinopteri; order Myctophiformes; family Myctophidae; genus Nannobrachium; species Nannobrachium achirus. The sequence continues at coordinate 46,910,721 of NC_137820.1, forward strand.
AAGCGTGCCCCGCCCGCTACCAAAGATCATGACTGGCCTAATCGTCCTCGACGGAATACAGAGATGCACAACACATGTTTTGATCGTCAGGAACACATGGCGACGTAGTTTGGATGGAGAACAGAGAGATGTGTAGTTCTGAGTGAGTGAGAGGGCCTTTTATAGTGGCTTGAAGGACACCTGTCTGCAATTAGCCAGGGAAGCAGGGGAGAGTAAATTGGGTCAACTGCAGCACCTGTCCTGTCCCCCAGGGGCCGCCATTTAGACTGCACGAGAGAATTCGTTAGGCGGTGGTGTAAAGTAACTTACTTTTACAGTACTGACTCCACTACATCTCAGATCAAAATATTGTACTTTTACTCCACTACATTTATTTGAACACATTAGTTACTTGTTGCAGATATAAATTATAATCTTATAAAACATACACTAACCACTTTAGCCCTAATTGGCTATTTGAAAATAGCGGATCTATAAGCTCACAACGCGTCGCTTGTAGATCTGCTATGTTCGAACATTTTAGTAGCCTACTTTTACTTTTGGTACTTTAAGTATAATTTGATACCAATACTTTTGTACTTTTATTTAAGTACATTTTGAATTCCGGACTTTTACTTGTAACAGAGTATTTCTACATTACAGTATTGATACTTTTACTTAAGTGAGAAATGTGATTAGGCCTACTTTTTTCCACCACTGTTGTTAGGTGGTGGTCAGGGATGTTTACGGAGTCTGTAAACGTACCTGACCGAGATATGTGAGTAGGCCTACTTTTTCCACCACTGTTCTTAGGTGGTGGTCAGGATGTTAACGGAGTCTGTAAACGTACCTGACCGAGAAATGTGAGTAGGCCTACTTTTTCCACCACTGTTATTAGGTGGTGGTCAGGGGCGTTTACGGAGTCTGTAAACGTACCTGACCGCCTAAAGAGGGTCAGTAATACGGAGAAAAGTATAATACTAAGAAAAGTATAATACTTGCTAAATGTAAGAGGCCAATTTTGTTATAGACTTGGGACTCTGTGTGCTAAATGCCTAAATTGTAAACTCTCACTGGCATCCCTATTCTTGTGTGGCTATTCTGTGAAAATAGCAGATCTATAGTACACTCGTACAATGCAGTCCAACATGTTGTGAGCTTGTAAAGCAGATGTGCTATTCTCTGTGAAGACATTTGTAGATGAAATAAAGGAGGGCCCTGGTGTTGTAGGGATGCTTGCGGAACTGAATGCAGGGCATCTGCAGGTTGGGGGCTGCCATCTCATTATGACCACGTGTTTTCAACATGCATGTTGACTTTAGGTTTTTGATTGACATTTTTATTGAGGGGGGAAAAATGGAACATCATTATATTTGTCAGTCAAAAGGACATAACTTATCTCAACTTCTTCCACTAGAGAAATTGACCTTTGAAAAGCAGAACAATACCTTTGGTTTCCTCTGTTTTCTCAATTAGACAATTGACCTACTAACTGATATGGTTAGTGATGAAGTGTGTACTGTAGACAAATTCAGTCATTGCCCACAATTGTTTTGTTATTTTCAGCATGCAGACACTGCCTATAGTTTGTTTGTTGTTGTTATTATTTATTATATTTTTGGAGCGGTGTGCTAGCACAGCTCCCTTTGTGTGGCTTTGTGTGTCCAAATTGTGTTGGTCAGCACGGCGGCATCTGCGCATGCGCAGACTTTTACTGTGTCCAAATTGTGTTGGTCAGCACGGCGGCATCTGCGCATGCGCGGACTTTTACCACACACACACACACACACACACACACACACACCCGTGATAGCCGCTAGAGTGGAGGCTCACGAAGCATGCAGCCACCGTAGCGAGCCACGGGCAATCAAGAATTGACACATGTCAATATATAAATTGGTGAAAAAAAAGTCAGGGACTATTCTATTCTCTTCCCCCTGCCACGGGAGGTTAATGTTGTCAATCTGTGGGTCAAGACCCGCAGAGAGGTCCCCAAAATATGTATATTCAATATTCAATTATATATATATATATATATATATATATATATATATATATTTACCTGGAACTGCTCAAATTCACCGCTCCACTTCGAACCGAGGTTTGAATTTTGGAGCTGTGTGGAACACAAGCTCCCTATACGTGGCCGTGTGTGTAGGTATGTATGTTTGTTTGTATGTGGGTCTGTATGTAGCCTGTATGTAGCCTCTGGTGTAGCCTGAGTACCCTGGGTGACCAGCGAGGTGCTGTTGAGTCTAGCCTGCCCTGAGCATCAACTGCAATACACACACACACACACACACACACACACACACACACACACACACACACACACACACACACACACACACACACACACACACACAGCTCCACTTCGAACAGAGGTTCGATTTTTTACAATTGATTGTCTTTTTTTGTATTAGTTACTTGTCAGCGGGTAAGGGGTGGAGGGAGGGAGAATGGGAGTATTACTGTGTGTAAAGAAAACGATGAAAGAAAGGAAATGTGTTACAATAATAATACTACTAATAATAAATGTTATTTATAACACACTTTATATTTGTAACAAATCTCAAAGTGCTCCTTTGAGGGTGTAGTTTTCACCAATAACCAATAAGTGCTTGGGGAAGTGAACCTATTTTAGGCAGAACACAAGCCAGCATCAGACAGAGACCGAGCGATTGACGTATGTGTATGTATTTAGTCTAGAATGGAACTTGTGTGTGTTGGATGTATATGTTGTTGTCCCCGGCAGGACACACATCCACAGACACATCATGTTACGGTCAAGTGTGTAACGTCCTAGAGCTTCCCCCCTGCAGTTCCCTTTCTGTCATCACTGCTAGTTTAGAGGCTCTCCCCGCCTCGCTGTCTCTAATCCGCCATGTATATAAATAGCACGTGCACGCACGCACGCACGCACGCATCACGCAAGCACCCGCAAGATAATAAATGGGTGCTCAGCCTCAGACGGAAGACTCCAAATTTACAAATGTGGTGTTCTATTTTTGTAGTACAGTATTTAATGCATCAACATTATCTTTGTAGATTAGTTAGTTAGTGAGTTTGTTGTTTGGGGAAGCCATTCGGTAAAATGTTTTTCTTTTCTTTTTTTTTTCTCAAGGGGCACCATGCACCTCCTTTTTGTGTATAGAAACAAGAACTCGTTTTGGCTTCTCCCCTTTCTTAGTTCACTTCCTCAACATCATTACATGTTTAGGGCCGTGGTGCTGACAGTCTTCAGCACTTGTTTAAACGTATACGCATGTCTGCATATTGTGTGTTCATGTGTGCACGGTTTGTGTCTATGTGAGAGTGTGTGGAGGTTTATGGACGTGCGTGCGTGCGTGCGTTCGTGCGTTTGTGCGTGCGTGCGTGTGTTTGATCTTTGTGCCAGCTGTCCAGCAGGGTGAGATTCTAAACTCATTGGTGGCATCAAGTTCTTCTGAACTCCTCACCCTCTCCTACTCCCCCCCCCCCTCCTCTCCTCTCTGCTCTTTTACTCTCACCTGTCTTCTCATCCTCCCTGAAAATGTTTACCATATATAACTATTGTCTGTCTGTCTGTCTGTCTGTCTGTCTGTCTGTCTGTCTGTCTGTCTGTCTGACTGACTCTCTTCATCCTATATATCAGGCACGTGCACAGTCACATAGACATCAAAGGGGGCTTGAGCCCCTGCCCTTTAACCCGTCTGTAAAAAGTGCCCTCCCTAGCCTAGACTAGACCATGAATGCAGTTTTCACTATGGTGAAAGAAATGTAAATGCCCTCTTTCCATGGCATACCTGAAGGCAGCATTCAAGAGAATTGCCTTGTCCAAACTCTCCTGAACTTGAATGCAGCATCTTATGTTGAAAGAATTTCCCTCTCTGTGTAGAAATCCATGCCATTATGTCACATCTCCAGTATTCACTTGATTATGTTTAGTTCAGTGTGGTATCACACATCGAAAATAGCCGACCTCCAAGCTCACAACGCGTCGCAGCATGATGCGTTGTGAGCCCCTGCCTCTCTAACATTCTCTGCACATCCCTGGTCTGGCTGACTCTCTTCATCCTTTGTATGTTGTCTCATCCTCATTGCCTTTCTCCTTTCCTCTTCATTTCTGCTTCCGCATTCCCTCCAGTGATTCTCATGTACTTTCAGATTCGGATGTCACAGGTTTAAACTTTCCATTCCACGGACCCCCTTAGCGTCTGGCTGGGGCCTGCCCTTTTAAACAATTCACAACAATGACATGCCCAAATTAGGGTTCCAGATTGACACTTTTAAGTGGTTAAATTGGCTTTACACCGTCACAATCTGTCACTATGACTCAACCCTCCTGAGTTCGCTCGCTGTTTCTTTTGAATCAGAATGAGCTGACTGGCACAGAAAGCAACATCCACTGCCAAAGTATGCATTGAGCTAGTGCTAAGTGGGACTGGATTGAGGGAAGCCAACCTAAACATTAGCTTTGCGTGTTCATTAGCCTGCCATAGCTGACAACATATTTGTCTCTGCATCAGAAGACTGTAGACATTGTGACATTATAAATCTGATATGCATCAGGACACTTAGGCTGGGTGATATGGACAACATTCAAAATCACAGTATTTGTTTGACCAAATACCTATAATTAATATTATATAGTTCGGAAATGGCTATTAAATAGCTATCTATTTTGATCCCTACTGAATTTAAAGTTAAATACGTAGATTGACAAATCTATCTGTTTTTCGGTTTCTCTCCATCTCGTGATGATCTCTTTCCCGAGACTATGCCAGCATGGTCTGCCACCGTTCAGATGTCGCTGTGAACAGCTCATCCTCATAATGGAGAATTGCCATACTGGCCAGGCTGGTGGTAATTTACCAGTAAGAAAGCAAGCTCTCGGCACACAGAATGCAGTAGCGATTAAGTGTTCACAATGGAATGTCCTCTGTCTCCTCACAATAGAACAATAGGATTTACGATTAACATTGGCAAAAAGATTGCACAGTCTGTAGACAACTTGAGAGTGGAATAGAAGCATTACCTATTCACCTTTGACCTTTGGGTGACAGTGGGTCACGGCACTGAAGTCAACCTTGTACCTGTTAAACTGCCTGTGAAAAGGATCTGACCATATCTATGATCTTATACAGGGGTCTTCAACGTTTTCAGGCCAAGGACCCCTTAGTATGAAGCAGGGACCCCCACAACCTTTTCAGAGATTCCATTGTTTCATTGTTTGACCACACAATCATTGTGTACTGTATTTTGGATTCATGTCAATTTGTGTTTTCAGATATTTAACCACTTGAACTGTCAATACTTAAATAATAAACTTGACCTTTCCCTCTGTACTTAGTCTGCTCTTTTACTCCTCTACACCAAACCTCTTTGTCAAATTAGATGATCTACAAGCTGCGAGGCGTAGTGAGCTGGTAGATTGGCTATTTTCGGCTAAAGTTCTCAGGATATGGACACTAGGATTCAAGTGGTTAATATAAAAAAGTAGATTCTTTTTTTCTTTGATTGATTGAAGAATTTATTAGAAGTTTGCAATAGAAAAAAGTACAGTTTCATGACAGTACAAATCACTGGTACAAGGTCAACTAAAAGGAGATCCTAGAAAGCCGAGGCTTATTTCCACAGGAACCACACTTTAAGTATCTCATATAACATTGAAAGACAGACGGATAGAACATAGTACTTTATCTAGGATAATATCAGTTTCAAAAGCATAACATCAAATACAAAAGGCAGAATACAAAGAAAAAGGGGGGGGGGGGGGAGCATGGGGGCTTAGTCTATTTACAAGTCACGGGTAGCTGCTGTCTGAAGGTGACTTTTCATACCAATTTTGAAGGAGGCTAGGGATTTGCTCTCCTTTAGGGCTTGTGGAAGGGCGTTCCACATGTTGATGGTATAGCAGGAGAACGAGTTAGCGCCTTGTTTAGTGTTAAATCTACGCTGATGATGATTAGTGGAGCTGCCTCTGGTGTTATGATCGTGAACATCCTTGACCTTTAAGAAGTAGTTTGTCAGGTACATGGGAATCTTGGAGGTGTAGTGTATCTTGTACACCAGGCCCATTGCAAGATGCTGTACTCTGTCAGCTACTTTGAGCCACCCCACGCTTTCGTGGTGATGCTCGGTAAGGTGGGTCAGAGGAGGGAGACCAAGCACAACCCTAATTAGTTTGTTTTGGGCTGTTTGGAGCTTTAGCTTTAAGGCAGCTGGGGCGTCGCGATACCAGACAAGGACTCCGTAATCAATGAGGGGCCCAATAAGAGCACCTCCTAGTGTCTTTCGGGATTTAATATTGATCAGTGGGGCAACTCTTTGCAAGAAGCGAATTCGTTGATTGACTTTATTGATTACCTTGGTGGTCATTTTTTCACTGGATAGGTTAGCCTCCAGGATGCAACCCAGGTAGCAGATGTGGTTTTTTCTTTCTATCACAGTGTCACCTACTTTAATTGTGAAGTTCTCAACTAGGCTAAGTTTCTGACTAGATCCAAAGAGGATACATTCAGTTTTGCCTAGGTGAATTGAGAGTCTGTTGTCATTGAGCCAGGTGCAGATCTTGTTAAGTTCACAGTTAAGGGCCTTTTCAACCTGCAAAATGTCTCTGCCTGAGACTAGGAGAGCCGAGTCATCCGCGAACAGAAACAGATTGCAGTCACAAGCAGATGACATGTCGTTTACGTATATTAAGAACAACAGTGGTCCTAGTATACTCCCTTGAGGTACTCCACAGTTTACTGGGAGGGGGGGGGACAGGGTTCCGTTGACTTCCACCATCTGTTCCCTCCCCACCAAGTAAGAGTGCATCCATCTCACTGCTGTGCTATCAAGACCAATAGCTTTGAGTTTTTCGATCAGAATAGAATGATCGACGGTGTCAAATGCCTTCTGGAGGTCCAGCATGACCATGCCACAATATTTGCCATCGTGAATTTCACGTTTGATGTAATCATTCAAATAGATGAGGCATGTATCTGTGGAATGGGACTCTCTGAAGCCAGACTGGAACTCGTAGATCAGTTTATTCTCTTCAAGATATTTAGCCACCTGTTCATAGACAATTTTTTCCATTACCTTAGAGATCACTCAAAGATCACTCAAAGATCACTCAAAGATTTGGAGGACCCCCTGTAGTAACCCCCTGGGGGTCCCGGACCCCCTGTTGAAGACCCTTGATCTTATAGATTGTAGATCCACAAGATCATATATTTTCTCTATGAATACAGGGGTGTTTCTTGTAGTGAAGAACGGGCTGGGTTTAAAAAAGAAAAACCTGACCCCACCCTTGACCCGTCGCCAACCTGACCCACGTGTCGGGTCACGACCCGACACGCAGGTCGGTTCATGACCCGACACACTGTGGTAGTGTGGTGCGCTGTGTTGTGGTGTGGTGTGGTTTGGTCTGGTGTCCCGCCAAAATTACACAGGTATCTGTGGAATGCATGGAATGAATGTGTGCCACCTGTGTCTTCTTGAGCTGACTAGCTGTGAGCCTCTGCCACTCTACCACTCTTGTGGTCTTGTGCCTCTATTCCCTCAGACTATGATAAGGCCTTATAGACGGGTTTCTTGTTTACAAACATTCAGTGGTGTAAAGTAACAAAGTACATTCAAGTATTCTACTTAAGTACACTTTTGAGGTATTTGTACCTTACTTGAGCATTTCCAATTTCCAATACTTTTACTTCTGCTCCATTAAATCTCTGATCCAAATATTGTATCCACTATATTTATTTGAAAACTTTATTTACTAGTACTAGTACTATAGTAAAGAGCGTACCTTTTCTAACACTGCAAACATTGCTGCGTGTGTCTATGTCCTTTGGACGATCCAGGGACATGCTGGGCCCCTGATTCAGCCCGGGAAAAAGAGTTGTAGAGGCCCTCATTGCGCGCTATAGAGAGAGATCTCTCTCTATAGCGCTGCTGCTACTCAAAGATTTGCCATTTCAGATCATGACAAGTGACAAGCCAGTGGGCCAGTTACATGAGTTATATTTCGTCATTGTCGGGTGGAAACCTTGTATGTCCAAAACCACTTTAAAAATGATTTAAACTAGTGAAAACAGCCGATCTACGTGTGCTTGTAGATCTGCTGTTTTCTCTACTACAGGGCTTTGCTTTGCGAAAAAATGTACAAATTTGAAACTTGGAGATACAAGGTTTCTGCCCGACAGTGACGATTTACTTTGTTGGCCGCCCAGCCCCCAAAATGGAACGAAGGCCGACAATCTATTTTTATTTTTTTCCTAATGGTCGGCCTGGACAGGCCGGGAATGAACCGGCCGTTCGGGAGTTGTCCCGCTTTTCCCAATGGCCAGCACGTCCCTGGGACGATCTGTGTAGAGTCAGCTTAAAAGCATCGAGTTGCTGTGCGTGATAACCGGACCTGTGTGACCTCAAGTGCAAGTCTGTCTCAACCTACTAAAGAATGCATGTGTCTGAGCCCCCTGGTGTGCAGAAAGCCCTCTATAGTGAGGCTGTGATGGGCACGTCATGCTACAAAGAGAACCCTGATCCCTCAACCCCCTGGACTGTTTTTATTCTATTTTATTGATGAGTTCTGTTTAATGAGCAAGGCATCCGAGTTGAACATTTTCAGCTGGTTTGGGACTTTTAGTTTTTGTTATAAATAACGCTTGTAGATATGCAGTTTTCACGTTCACTATTTCTGAACATTAGTGGGAAGAAAAGGTTGCCAGGTAGAGTTTTATTTTTTAAGGGGGATGGTACAGAATTTGCCTCTTTATTGGGAAACAGAAAGCACTGATTGTAAATGTAATTAAAATTATCTTTTTGTATACATAATATATAGCCTCTGCACACTGTTTGGAACCACTCCTATTGTATACACTAGTTATCCCGTATACAGTCTTGTCTTCAGATATATTTTTTCTTTCTCTTGGACTCCTTCTTTTTTTAATAAGGCTCATAGCTCATAAACGTTGTGTGGTATAGATGTCCTGCTAGTCTTGTCAGAACCTTTTTATAGTGGCAGTCTTCTCAACACTCTGGCTCTAATGGACATTTGGAGCACTTTATCCCAGAGGGATAGGGTTACACACACACACACACACACACACACACACACACACACACACACACACACACACACACACACACACACACACACACACACACACACACACACACACACACACACACACACACACACATAGTTTTGGTACATGTACAGGTATGCATTCAAGCAATGGCCCACCCCCTCCCTCTCCCCCCGTGGAAGAATCCCCATGCAGTTACGTTAAGCCAGGGGGAGTCTCTGTGTCTCTTTGCACAGTAGCAGTGCAGCGTGTGTGTGTGTGTGTGTGTGTGTGCGTGCGCGCCTGTGTGTTTGTGTCTGTGTGAGTACCAGGGAGATATTACATGTGTGTGTGTGTGTGTGTGTGTGTGTGTGTGTGTGTGTGTGTGTGTGTGTGTGTGTGTGTGTGTGTGTGTGTGTGTGTGTGTGTGTGTGTGTGTGTGTGTGTGTGTGTGTGTGTGTGTGAGAGACACTGCATGTATGGTGTCAGTAGCGTGGTTTAGATTTCACTGTCACTGTCTTCATCACCCAGCACTCGCCCTGGCCGTCTCTGCTCCTCCTCCTTCTTTATAGTACGCTCCAGCTCATGTCTGTATGTCCGTCTGTATGTCTGTCTGTCTGTCTGTCAGCCGCTTCATCTTCCTGCTTATCTTTGGGTTATCCGTCCGTCAGTCTGTCTGTCTGCCCTCCTTTCTATGAGTACACTCCTCTGACTGTCCGCCTGTCTGTATGTCTCTCTGTGTGTGTTCAGAGAGACCTCGTCCGGGCATGACCGCCAGCGCCAGTTCCACCGGCTTGGAGGTTCTGCTCTCCAACCTGCAGGTAAGGACCTATACCCACGAGGAACTATACCCACTGTGTGTGTGTGTGTGTGTGTGTGTGTGTGTGCGTGCAGAGATAGGGGGGTTACAGTACATGCGTGACTGTTGTTGCTGTGAGTGAGTTTTCATGCATGTTCTTTGGTTCAATGATAATGCAGGGTTCCCACGGTCATGAAATTCCTGGAAATATTTTGAAATTAGAAAAATATTTTTCCAGAACTGGAAACGTTTTGGAATTGATCAAGGGTCCTGGAAGGTCCTGGAAAATATAGCTATGCGTTGTCTTTGGTTATTGATTTTGTTAATACCTCTGACATGACAAATTAAACATTGTCCAAATTGTCAAATACAGAAATTGTGAAAATAGCAGATCTACATCACAACGCCTCGCAACAGATCTGCTATTTTCACAATAAAACCGTGTTATACAAAATTCCTCAACTCTCTTCAAATATGATTATTTCGGGGGTCACGGCCTGAAAAGGTTGAGAACCACTGGCATACTCTACCTGTCTTTGGGCTTTGCGTATAGTAAGCAACTCGTTATTGAGCTGAATTATTGTTATATACTGTAGTCCTGGAAATCGGGTTAAATATTCTGGAAAAGTTTTGGAAAAGTTTTGGAAATGAATTGGTAAAGATGTGTGGGAACACTGGATAATGTATGGTGCTGCTAAGTGCCTAAACTGTAAGTGAGATGCTGTAAAACCAGGGTGTACTCTGTGCTTACACGCCTTTCTTTTTGGGTTGTGTGTGGGACGTTTTATTTTTTATTTTTATTTCAACTGAATTGATTAACTGTAGCCTATACAAAAATAACAAAACAGAACATCAATAACCATAGTTTAACCAGTATAAACTTCCTATTTTCACATTTCTTTTTGCAAATCTGAAAATAGCCGATCCACAAGGCATCCACATTCTGCATAACGGAATGAACAAAAGAAGGTAACCAAGGTTACAGTAAGCATAGAAAATGCTCTCAATGAGCACAAATATGTCCAAAAAGGAATAGAAATTTTAAATGATTATGTAAAATGACATCCAGTACTGTACATGTATAAGACTCAGTGAAAAACAGGTGAACTTTAAGCTACCTATCTCTGTGACCAAATAATATTTATAAATGGTCTACCCTTCCTTTTTGATACAGAAACCCATCAAAATAATATAGTTATTCTCTACCTGATTTGTGTTGTGTTTCCTTAATCTTTTTGTTTGCTTGCTTTGAGCACTAGTTATTTTCTTTATGAAGTAGTATCTGTTGCTCTGTTTTTGTAAAGCGAGCAACCGAGAAATGTGCTATATAAATTGGATGTTGTGCGCTATATAAATTGGATGTTGTATTATTATTAATTAAAATAATAATAATAATATTTGTGTGCTGATTTATAGTTTATATTTGTTGGGCCTACAGTCAGTTTCTCTTTTGAGAGTCATTTTGTCTTGAACACCAGTGTACCGTCATCTCAACAATTACACACGCCATGAAGCCTTGAATTCAAGGAAATCTTTTCGTTTTTGTTGCATTCCTGCATTTGTTGCATAATTTGGTCAATAGGAAACTACCACTCAATAGGAGAGAACCAGAGACTCCGCTGGTCATCAAATTATTGGCTTAGGAAAGCGACCAAAACAAAAACAAAATCACCATGAATGCAAGGCTTCATTGGGTGTGTAATTGAGTGTAAATAAGCCATTTTTGGGGTGAACTACTTTAAGATGTGTTGGTCCATCTCATAGTTCTGACAAAGACCATGATGACTACAGCAGTGGTTCTCAGACTTTCTTTTTTAATTCCAGGAGCCCCAGTTTGACGTGCATAATATCAGGCCACCGACCCTTAACTCTGACGGTGTACAATTGGAACAAAATGGACCTGTAAAGCTCCATTTGGTTCCAATTGTACACCGTCAGAGTTCCAATTGTGGTTCCAATTGTACACTGTCAGAGTTCCAATTGTACACTGTCAGAGTTACAAAACTGTAAGGTTCCATTTGGTAAATCATTTAGCTAGGGACCCCCTGGAACCCTCGCAAAGGCCCCTGACCCCCACTTAAACCCTATTAGGCTATGCTTAGTTGACCAAGGTCCCCCAGGGCTCTATACTTCCCCCCGTGCATCTAATCTCTTTGCTGAAAATATCCGAAATACAAGGTCACAACAACCTATCACAACACGTCTTATGAGCTTGTAGAATTATTATTTTCGCCAAAATGTTCACCCGCAGAATCTAGGGACGCTAGGGTTCACGTAGTTAAACTCGATGCATAGTATTTTCTTGTTGTCTTTGTGAATAAATAAGGCTTTGACTGTGTGATAAACTCATTGTCGCCCAGCATTCATAAATGCCCTCGTATTAATCATGTCCAACCTCGGACACAGCGGCATCAGCCCTGGACTAAAGAGCTTAGGCAGCCTGTACTCTATAGGTTTAAAACTAGTACTTCAAACCCACATGAACATTATGTTTATATTATACATTATGCTTATGTTAAACTGACTGTAGATGGCTGCGGTCATATTTGTATGAAATCATATTTCACCACAAAATGCAACTTCTTTCTTTTGCTTAAGGTGAATGGAATTGGATTGAATGGCTTTAACAATGTGCAAGGCTTAGATGGATATATAAGATAGAAGTTAACAGAAGCTGAAGATTAAGATGACAGCCAATTGTCTGTTTCCCTAAATCATGGTCTGGTATGCAGATTACTGCTTGTTTAAACTTTAATTATTACTTGTTTAAACTTGATAGACAGTGTGGAAACAGCTGAAGATGGCTTGGCTTGTTGTTAATACTTAGCAATGAAAAACAAACACACACATGCACGCGCGCACACACACACGCAGCACGCACGCACGCACGCACGCACGCACGCACGCACGCACGCACGCACGCACACTGACTGACTGATAACTACAGTGTGTTGAAATGGTTAGCTTAAAATTTATGTCAACACATGGAGAGGAGTGTGCCCTTTTCTTCTTTTTACCAAGTACTGAGCATTGGAAAGATCTTAGTTCTAATTCCAAGTAATTCAAAATGCGGCAGCTAGGATTTTAACTAAAACCAGAAGGAGGGACCACATTAGTCCAGTCCTTTCAACACTGCACTGGCTGCCTGTATCTTTTAGAATTGATTTTAAAGCTCTTTTATTTGTTTTTAAAGCACTTAATAACTTAGCACCATCGTATATTAAGGATTCTATAGTGTTTTATGTTCCACCCAGATCACTTAGGTCCTCCACCGCTCTCCTATTGGAGGTTCCCACAGGCCCTCATAAAGCCATAGGTGAGGCCGCTTTTTGGGTTTATGGCCCTAAATTGTGGAACACACTTCCGTTGGAGCTTAAACAGGCCAGCTCTCTCAGTGTTTTTAAAACTAAGCTGAAGACTTATTTTTTCAATATGGCTTTTACTTAAATCATTCTTGTGTTTTTATTTTCTTTTATTATTTTGTGTTATTGTTTGCCCTCACTGATCGGTTCCTTTTTATTGTTTTGTTTGTAACCTCTGTTTTTATCTTGTTTTTATCTTACTTTATTATGTTTGTATGTAAAGCACTTTGGGCTGCATTTTATGTATGAAAGGTGCTATACAAATAAAGTTTATTATTATTATTATTAATTCTAAATCAGGACTTGTAGGCAATAAATGCTCTTCCCAGATCCTATCCTAAGTTAACTTAAAAGACCATACCGTTGTTAACATATTATGTCAATTCTATTCACATCTTTGGCAATAGGCCTATAATAATGATACTTAAACGGACCATTCCCTTAATGGCTTTATTTTTAGATGCTGAGATTAGAAGTTATTAAAATGTTACTGAGCATACCTGAATAATTGAACCAGTGTTGTCCAAACATTAGTTAGTAAAACTATCTTTCTCCATGGACTAGGCTTTATTTTCAGGCCGATATTTGGCAAAAATAGCAGATCTACAATCTCACAATGCGGCGCGTTGTCATCTTGTAGAATGTAGATCGTCTATTTTGCCGGCTATTTTGGTTGAAGAGAATTTTGATGTAGAGGGGGAAACAAGGAGTATAGACGCTTGGGGGAACCCGGTCAATGAAGTAAGCATTAAAATGCAACAATAACAACATACCGTAAAAATCACTGTGTTGGATTCGCCATTTCATGCTAGTTTAAAAATTCTGCCTGTTGATTTTTGTGTTTTCAACATTCCGCTTAAATACACCCGAGGTTCTCAAACTTTTGGGGGGGTCAGCCTGAGCTGAGTCAAGCTGAGTCAATCTTTCCCCCCTAAGAGACAGTATGTCATGAGGGAAAACTACATGTATTAGTTTACATTATGACACATTGAAAATAACTTTATAATTGTCATTTAACCAGGGATGCAGTGGGGGGGGGGGGGGGGGGGGAACGCGGGGGTACGGAGTGCCCACACTTCTCTCAAGTCAAGTCAGTTGACATTATATTTTCAGGTCGTTCTGACCCAGCAATTGGTTGAAATAGGCTCGCCAGCCGTGCTGAAATGAGCATGACTAACAGCAGATGGTAATATAAGATTTTAAAATGGATTAATTAATTGGAAATATCAGTTGTGGAGCTATTTTGCATGGGAAGTTTGGCTGATGATCCGGTCATCAAATTATTGGTTGAGAACCACTGGTCTAAGGCTATTTCTGCTGCCGTGCAGACCCGTTTTAAGCCAGCGAAAACGTTATGTACACACGCACGGACGCACGTGCGTGCACGCGCATTGACGCGCGTGCACGTGCATGCGTGGGGAGTGCCCACACTTCCAAATTTAGCACTACAACACTGCATTTAACGACTTGAAACCCAGGATCCCAATTCTGGGGGGAACATTCACCAAAAATAGCCGATCTACGAACTCACAACATGTTGTGAGCTCGTAGATCTGCTATTTTCGGTAATGAGGTTTGGTAGTCCATCTTACTAAGTATAGAGGGTTTACTGTAAGTGGTTAAACTGAATTGATATTGACAAATTCCAAAGACACTCATGGACTTGCGTCACAGGACCCACTTTGAGAACCCCTGAAATAGACGATTTACAAGCTCACAGCACGTTGCAATCACAGCGTATTGTGACTTTGATCAGCTATTATAGTATTTGACTGATTGATTGATTGAAGAATTTATTAGAAGTTTGCAATAGAAAAAAGTACAGTTTCATGACAGTACAAATCACTGGTACAAGGTCAACTAAAAGGAGATCCTAGAAAGCCGAGGCTTATTTCCACAGGAACCACACTTTAAGTATCTCATATAACATTGAAAGACAGACGGATAGAACATAGTACTTTATCTAGGATAATATCAGTTTCATAAGCATAATATCAAATACAAAGGCAGAAAAAAAAAGAAAAAAAAGGGGGGGGGGGGGGGGGGGGAGAACATGGGGGCTTAGTCTATTTACAAGTCACGGGTAGCAGCTGTCTGAAGGTGACTTTTCATACCAATTTTGAAGGAGGCTAGGGATTTGCTCTCCTTTAAGGCTTGTGGAAGGGCGTTCCACATGTTGATGGTATAGCAGGAGAACGAGTTAGAGCCTTGTTTAGTGTTAAATCTACGTTGATGATGATTAGTGGTGACGTACAATGTAGTAGGCCTATATTGTCATTACCGTCGGGCAGAAACTCGTATCTCCCAAGTTTAATAAATAATAGCAGATCTACAAGCACACAACGCCTCGCACCGCGATTGACTATTTTCTATAACTATTTTCACTATTTGAAATAATTTTTAAAATGAAAATATTCAAAACGAACGGTTTTGGACATACAAGGTTTCCACCCGACAACAACGATATAGGAGTTTAAATGGTTGACGACATTCTGAACACCCATTTGATGGCTCGGCGCTGTTGTGTGGTGGGCAGGGGAACATGGAGGCACCATGACCCGTTTTGGGGTGCATGCAGTCAGTGTGTGAAAGTGAAACACTGACACGAGAGGCTCTTCACGTGGATTATCGCTTAATTAAACCTGATATAGTGTGCGTCAGTGAACTATCGGGTGCTGCTTTGTGGACTGAATGTGTGTATAAAAAGCTGCGCGGCGTTGATGGGTCGGACCAGCTGGATTGGACTGTTACTTTGTGGGGACACTTAAGATAGATGAATGGATACGCTGATAGAAACAGTGGGCTGCAAGGCTGGGGACTGTGTGTGTGTGTGTGTGTGTGTGTGTGTGTGTGTGTGTGTGTGTGTGTGTGTGTGTGTGTGTGTGTGTGTGTGTGTGTGTGTGTGTGTGTGTGTGTGTGTGTGTGTGTGTGTGTGTGTGTGTGTGTGTGTGTGTGTGTGTGTGTGTGTGCGCGTGCGTGCGCATAAATAATAACACCCGTACGGGAAAACTTTTATTTTGAAGACGTTTTACCCTTACAGGTTATAAAGACGAGCCGCAAT
The DNA here is from genome assembly GCF_963921795.1 of Nannobrachium achirus. NCBI lineage: Eukaryota > Metazoa > Chordata > Actinopteri > Myctophiformes > Myctophidae > Nannobrachium > Nannobrachium achirus. Next base: position 46,926,957 of record NC_137820.1, read on the forward strand.
GGAGCCTGTTTGATCCTCCAAACATAAACACATGCAAAATACAGTATAAGGTGCTTCCCTTCTTGTTCCAAGTGTTCTCTATCTATCAGGAAGCTCTCCGGAATGTCCATATTTTTCAATAAAGAAAGTGTTTTACTCCAGCTTGTCTCGGAATCTCAGTGCATTTCCTTGTTTTCCCAAACGAGCTCCAATGAGCCAGAGGGGGCGCTGTGGCGCAGTTGCACTCATTTGGGAAAACAAGGAAAAGCACTGAGATTCCGAGACAAGCATTATGGTTACAAGTGTACTTTAGATGAATTATTACTAAAGATATGTCCATGCTGCCAGAAGATAAGTAAATAAGTAGATGAGTTGAAAAACTAAAAAAGAAGAAGAAGACGTGTGATCTGGGCAGATTGCCCCATTAAATGTGCCAATGTGAACCAGAAACATCGGTACTAGTCAACAAGCCCATACAAAGCAGCCAGTTCGTCAGTGCAGTGCAAGATTAGTATTTTGAGAGGGGACGCAACCGTCTATAAACACAACACCAGATATCTGTCTAAACACCTGAACGAGACCTGTGCGCTCTGCCTTCTGGTTTGTGCAATGTAAAATAAGAGCACTGTTTACCTATAATGTGCTGTTTTTACTGTTGCTACTTAAACATATTAAATAAGTGTGAAACCATAGACATATTCAATCATCATCATTTTATAATGGACAATTTACTTTTCGGGCAAGTGGGCATGACCTTTGGACAAGTATTACATGACCTGTACTTGCTTGACAGGCAAGTGCCTCTGAGGCCTTTGTGTCAACCCCTGCAGTGGGTTCGGTCCCCAAAATAAATAGAATAGTATACTCTATTTGGGAGCAAAAGTGGGTCTGTTTGATTTGAAGATTTGATCTGGCAGTTTTGTTCAAAGATACTGTAGCTTCAGGGGGAGAAAAGCTCTTGCTGTGTCTCTCTGTGATTGGCACAAACAGTCCATTGCTGGGGTGCTGTTAGATTATGAACCCACACTCCCACTCACAAAGCCACCAACTGCGACTTGGATACGTATTCCTCATAGCTCAGTTTGAGATAAATGCAAATTCTAGTAATTACACAATCCCAATTTACGCATTTAGTAGACGTCCTTCTCCAGAACTTCTTACAAAGTGCAGTCAGCATCACAAGTATCACATCACATAAAATACAGTCTACACATGTAGTAAAAGAGAGAGATAGAGATGAGAGAGAGGGAGAGAGGGCGAGGACAGAATCTTCATTACTGCTCTGCAAAAGGTATTCAAAACATGTTATTAGCCATAAATGACAACACATAAAGACATTGGATCTCATATAACTATCTCTATAAAACTGACGTGATGCTTTCTCAGTGCTGTGGTCTTAAGCTCAACCCAACTTTATTTGTATACCTCATCACTGTTACGGCCTTCACGGGCCCAAAGGAAACAACAACCCCGCTGTCCTGCTTAGACCCTCGATGAGGCCGATTCTTGCAAAACACATTTTTGGACACTGCTCCTACAGATTTTGCTCTAAAATCACGCACTGCGGTACACAGTATGTCTAGAGTCATGTGATCAGCATGGATCTGTCCCATTTAGTGCCACCATCAGGCTGATTTTTTTAAACACATTTTTGGACACTGCTCCTTCAGATTTTGGCCTAAAATCACGCAAAGCGGTACACAGTGTCTCTAAAGTCATGTCATCAACATGGATCTGTTCCATTTCCCATATTCCCTCCTGATTGGCTACGACTGTCTTCTAAAGTTTGTGTATGCGACATGACGGTCGCTTGTCTCCCGATTAGGGAGTCTTACTGGTAATATACTGTAAGTCCCACTCCATGTTTTTTTTTTGTCACTGCACTATTTGCACATACTTGAAAATTGTCCTCTGCATTTGCCCATCCTGTGACAACTAGGAGCATTGAGCAGCGAATGTGCAGCGCTCTGGGAGCAATTTAGAGTCTTGCTCTGGGACACACATTGCTGGCCTGGCCTGGAATCGAACCTGCGACATCCAGGGGCTCTGCATGGCTCCCCAGGCGGGCTCAATAACCAATCATCTATTTGTACCCCGAGAGATAAACAACACTGAAGGTTGTGCAGTGTACAGGTTCTTTTAGTCCCCTCTGGACCCGGGACAGCTGGGACAGCTGTCATCATCAGCTGTCCCGGGTCCTCCCCCCCCCCCCCCCCCCATGCTTAGTTTGCTTACCATAACTCTGGGTTGCCATGTCCGCTTATTATACACGACTTATGGGCTTGTTTTTCTGTAAAGTTGATGATAAATGTTGTTAGTTGCGGGTTGCGATTTCTTTTGGAGCTTGTTTCTAAAATGCAGTTGCAGATTCACAGTTGCAGATTCACAAGTGAATCAATGAATACAATGTAGAAACATCTTTTGAAAATAGCAGATCTACAAGCTCACAATGCGTCGCATTGCGACACATTGTGAGCTTGTAGATCGGCTATTTTCAAATGGCAGAAATGTATATAGGGTTGAAGTGATTTGTAATTATAATCAAAATCTACAAAGTAACTAACTAAAATGAGCCAGTCTTTTGAACGGCTCTTTGAAAGGAACAGACCCCAGAGATCCGGCTCACTTCAAAGAACCATAAATCCCATCTCTAATAGGCCTATAGATCTGGTTGCTTATTTTGCTCACAGAAATCGGGCAACACTGATCCCAGCCTTAACGTGCCAAGTGATAACAGTTATGATCGATGGCTTTGGTCCAGAGACAGAGTGTCGCCTCCTCTCTGTCCTAATGAGCTAAAGTCATTATGCTGCTCGGCATGCTGTGTAACAGCAACTGTCGCAAAGAGGCTACACAGGATGTGGAGTTATAGGACAGAGTCAAAAGGACTGGAGAAGACGGAGATCTGTCGCCGTCTGTCTGTCGGGTGGAAACCTTGTATGTCCAAAACCTGTTATGGCATTATCAGAGTGTGAGGTGAAGAGCTATCACCTCAACGTTTAGGTGATAAGCTATCACCTAAAAATGTGATGGCCATCATAGTCATGGACTCACGGTGAAGTCCTATCACCGCGCCTCTGTGGCTCTGAAACCAGGGGCCACACTGATTGGTCTAGATCGACCAATCAGTGAACATGGTGATGGGGAGATGTCTGAAGGTAAAAACAGAGGAGAGATGTCTAGGTCCGCGGTGATGGCTCTTCACCGCGGCAAATGACTTAATGTTGTAGTTTTCTGACTTTAAAAGACTACACCACGGTGATAAACCATCACCGCGGACTACACTATGATAGGGCCTTTACTCTTCAGGAAATGGAAAGGGGTTGGAACTGTGTTCCAATGTACTGCAATCTTATGATCATTTAGTCCAGGGGCGTCCAAAGTGTGGCCCGGGGGCCAAATGCGGCCTGATGACACATTTTATACGGCCTGCGGCTTCGTTCCTAAATTGTTCTATAAACGGCCCAGCCAGCACTGCCAAACTAGAATAGTTTATAGTATAATTTGTCAGGATTCCTATTTTGTTGTATTTCTTACCTTGCACGTCTGGCTACATTTGGGAATATGAGTTATTTGTGTTTTGTTCAGAGCACACACCTGACAAAATACCATTGATATTACATATTGATGATGATAGTTAAATAAAAACCTAATTGCGATGCATATATGTATGTGACTTTGTTATTGTCTGACCAAAAATACATTTTGTCAGGAGATGTAGTCGGCCCTTGGGTGTCTTAATATTTTCTAATTTGTGGCCCCCTTTGAAAAAGGTTTGGACACCGCTGATTTAGTCACAAGTTCTTGTTAATACTTTTCATTGGTTCACTATTTATATTATATTTTTATGAGTTTTTTTTTGGAACCTTTCTGCCTTATTTCGATCGCAAAGTGGAGATTGACAGGAAACAGTGGAGTAAAGGTCTGCTTGGCTGGGACTCACTGTCAGGCTACATCAGACCCTACTGTATACAGTATGTGGTGCGCATCCTAACCATCGATGCTCCTGGTTCACTATTAATACAATACACAGACACACTTTCACTTTCACTTTAAAAAAGTAGCCAGAAATAGCCAAGGATGTTTGTAGACAGGGCATTTTTGCTACTTTTGTATGACACTAGGGCATTAGGGCATTCATTTACAAAAATAATAACCTAAAAAGTTTAAATATGGACATACGAGGTTTCTGCCCGACAGCAACAATGTTATGCTTGTCTTTAGATGCCATTTAATTATGCCGCTAAGTTTACATCCAATAACAGCTGGCCTCGGACCAGTAGACAGGAACCACATTGTCTTGAATAAAAGCAAGCTTAAAATAATGAGTATGAGTATCTTTGCTATGCATAAACAGGCGGCTGACCTGAATGCCCCAGAGATAGACTGCATAGAATAGAATTATCTCGAACAAAGCACAATTACCTATTCAGTCAGGTTGTAGAATACCCCTGTCATTAGCCTGCCAAGCCAACCTCATACTGTGCATTCACTCACTCGTTCCTTCCCACAATATGAGTCTGGACTTTGGCCTATAGGCAGCTTGAAAAGTGGGCAGGAGTACTTGCCTTGACAGACAGACTCCTCTAACCAATCAGCATAGCAAAACATCTGACGTCATCACAGTGCAGCCAGTCGGAAGAACGGCAAACACGTCTTTTCGGCCGATGAACTCAGCTAGCGGCATACTCCTGTTCCCTTTTAATTGTTATAATTCTGAAATTTCAACTCTGAAATAACTTCACTTATTGCTTGTTTTATCGTTTCAGCGTTAACTGTTACACTTGTTGCATCGAGGGCAGCCATTGTTGTTTTGAAAATGCCGCAGCATGTATTCTACGTACGTCACCATCTACACATGCATGGACCAATCTCAGTGCCTATAGGCCGAGGTTTGCCACTGCCTTTTACTACGGTTTTTTAATTTTGTGCTGTACTCACTTTAACCGTGGCACCCCTATTTTGGGATGCCATTATGGGTGCAACGTATAGTATAACTTAAAACTATAGTATATATATATATATATATATATATATATATATATATATATATATCGTCACTGTCGGGCAGAAACCTCGTATCTCCAAATTTCAAATTTGTAAATCTTTTCGCAAAGCAAAGCCCTGCTTCATCATACAAGGCCATCGCACAAAAGTAGTGAAAATAGCAGATCTACAAGTACACAACGCCTCGCATCAGCTATTTTCACTAGTTTAAATCATTTTTAAAAAGATAAATACAATTAATTTATTATTATTATTTTTTTTATATATATATATATATATATATATATATTTTTTTTATTGATAGGTTACAGTAGGCTGACAGGAAACAGGGAGAGAGATCTGCAAATCTGCAACGCTGCAAGTGCTGGATTACCAGCCTAGGTGCCTGGACCACTACCCTGTGGCCCAGGCCAGGTTTCATTTATTATTGTTATTCTTTTTTTTTTATAGCAGATCTACAAGCTTACAACACGTCACATTTTATCTTTTCAAATAGCCGGAGCATAAAACAGGGCTTATAAGTGGTTAAAATCAGCGTTGCCCCTGTCTGGTGGCCGCTCTTAAATGTAATGTGATAGGACCATGGGTCTAACACAGAGGTTATTTTGCATTTGGACTGGCTTATGGGAGATGTTGGTCAAGCCATGCATGGCCACCTGTCTGGATTAACACTGGGCCTGCATCCCTTGCCCATCACCATGGGTGTAGGCTTTCTTTAACTTTAAGTGGGGTCACAATATGTCATGGTTCTACAGTTGTGTTTTATGTTTTATACACATGCAGGGGGGGGGGGGACTGAGTTACTAGGGCCCAAGGTTGGAGGGGCTTGGAATTATTTTATCCTTAACTATTGAAAAATAGCATATATAAAGCTCGCAGCGTAACATTTGTAACTAAAATGTTGCTTTCCCGGGGGTCCCTGGAACTCAATATTTTGAAATGGGGGTCTGTGGCCAGGGGAAAACGTTTTAGCACCACTGACATAGAAACATAGGTTTTTTTAAAAACCTTTGAAGTATTTGAAATAATTCAAAGACTTAAAAAAAAGCAGATCTACAAGCTCGCATATCTGCTATTTTTCAATAGTTAAAGCACACAATAATGCGTAATAATGCGTTCCCAGTCTAAACGGTTTAACCCCTCCCCCTATGAACATGCATGGGTGGCCCGCAGTGATTCCTTGAATTTGGTGCGACACCCCTGTACACATACATTGCACATGCACTGTGCCTGACTAAAAGCACAGTCCAGCATTTTAGTGTGCTCATGTAGACGGTAATAGTCATCTATCTCCACTAGGAGATCATGTTTTCACCTGTGCTAGTGCGTGCACTCATGTGTGTGATGACATGATATCGCTCATAAAACACTGCCTGCGATTCGGGTCAATCTGCAGTTGGCCCGTGTTCAGGGGAGGGAAGGGCGATATTGATCATTGCACGTACTGTACTCCTACGGGCTGGGGGCGGCACCTGTCAGCAGGGATGTGTTTTGTTGTGGGGCGGGAGGAGTAGGACGAAGAACCTACGTCCTCCCGGTGGGGGCTCCTCCCGGGCAGGTGAGTCAGACAACACGGTCTGTCCCGTAAGACCACTTCAGTGATGCTTGCGGAGCACTGCTCTCACTCTGCCTCATTCCTGACCGCATCGCTGGTGTGCCAATTATCACGGTAAAGTACACCTTCTCATGCAATATTGTTTAATTAAAATTGCCAAGAGGGTGGGTGGGCCGTGGGCCATGGTCAAAAAATTAACATGTGGACCTGCGAGGCGCACCATTGCTCTGATCCACACCAAACCTGGCACCAACACTGGTCAGGGGGTGGGCTATAATTGCTGAAGCCCTGACCCATCGGCTTTCCTATTGGCTGAGGTTTAAACAGCCATAACTCCAGTTCCCAGCATGCTACATGCTCCAAACTTGGTCCCACAGACCTCTCTGAGGGGTGTGGAGTTCAATGTTGCCTGATCCAAGCACCAGAAGATTGCAATCTCTCACAATAATAATAATTTCTTTGCCCCTACCTCCCGAACGCAAGGTCGCACAGCTATGACAGTGGACCTGGGTGCTGCAAGTGCGTCGCTGCTCGGCAGCAGTGTTCTAGCATGGCAGCAACGGTGTTACATCAGTGTTTAATGATTGAAATGGCCATACGTCGGTGACCATTGCTCTTATCAGTGCAACATAGAACTATGTTTGAAGGCGGCGTATATAGCGGCCTGAAATTCTAGTTTCAGAAAGGTTCAAAGCTAGACCCCCCACAGAGATGCGGTGTGTCTGTTTACGAACTGGAGAGGGGTGGTGGTGAGTGGTCACCTCAACCTGATTATTCTCGGAATTAAGTGTATGTACAGTGAGCGCTGCCAGTTTGCGCTGCTATATTTCATTTGGCTTGGTGTGCATGTGGTAACATGTTACTGTTAGTTAATAGGAAACTTTGCATAACTTGAGCGGTAATCAGAGAAGCTGTGAGCTCTGTGTTTAGCAACAGTCTCTCGTTACAGTGCCAAAACACAACTCTTGAGTCTGCTCTGCACCGCAGGACCCCCGGGGGATTCTAACAGGCATATGGTTGGCCACCTCGTCGGCTCTCTGCATGCGCTACGACGTACTGTACTGCATGCAGAAGGTTATTTAAATCAGGCAGATAATGGTGTGTGAGTGCGTGCTCGCGTGTGCGTGTGTATGTGAGAGAGATAGAGAGGGAGGGAGAGGGAGAGAGAGACACTGTGACCTCAGGGTTCAGGTGAACTTAGTGATACTGCCACCACTGCCAATTTAGTTAACATGAATAAGGGACAGTAGTACAGTATAGTAATACCTACGTGTGCACGCACCTGTGTTTGTGTGTGTAGGCTACATTAAACTGCATGCTGGGATTTGTACTTTAGATTCCCAGCTACGACAATCAATATGTTAAATAGATTGTAACCTGTGTTTGTGTGTGTAGGCTACATTATACTGCGTGCTGGGATTTGTACTTTAGATTCCCAGCTACGACAATCAATATGTTAAATAGATTGTAACCTTAAAACTACACCAGAGTGGCTCTGTCTTCATCATTGTTGCAAGCTTCTGCTGCTACACAGAGTATGGTGGGCAACCCCATCTAGTGTTGGCATGAATTACAATGCCTTGCTGCTTCACAGTTAGGTAATGGCATTGTTTGTTATCCGATGTAATGTTTTAATGAATGTTTTGTCTTTTCTTTCCTACAGTACCTGTACATATTCTCACCAGTTTAATTATTGTGCCAAGACCTCCATTCCGACATGCAGTCATTCCGACATCCCCCCATTCCGACACTAACCCTATACCCTAACCCTAAACTCTATGGAAGTGCTGCCACTCCGACAATAAGAAGTCAATGTTGGAATGGCAGAATGTCGGAATGGAGAGCAGTCACCAGACCTCTCGGCCCATGTTGCTGCTAACCCCAAATTGTTGGGGGAGGATGTAGAATAGCCCCATCTGTGACCCCTTCCCCTGTAACTCCACAGCTTTACCATCCGGATGGAGTCATTTATTTAACACGTTAAGTGCCAAACCAAAACTAATTTGGGATTTCGGAACCAGCCGGTGTGTGCTGATCCGAAGAAGTTCAGGATTTATATCATAATAACGTTTTATATTATATATAACATTACTGCGCCATCAAAGGGACCCGCTGGTGAAAGGAGACTCACCGGGCTGTTTACATTGGGCGATGACATCATCGCGGAGCATAAAATCCTCATAGACTCCCATTCATTGTGCTGCAAAAAACAGCGTTATCTCCAAAAAATGCCTTTTTTCACGCCAATATACTGTAGGGTCGTGATCGTCTGTGTCGGATAGCATTAGCCTCTCCATGTTAAAATTAGAGGATCTGAATTACATCCGGGTTATGAGTGAAGTGGGTACACACCTCCATTCCGAAACCCCACCATTCCGAAGATTGACTTCCATTATTCGGAATGGTGGGGTTTCCCATTGTTCTATAAGACCCCACCATTCCGAAAATCAGAAACACCACCATTCCGAATATGCAGTTTCATTTTCACCCACCTCCATCCACCCCCACCAACCTCCACCCACTTTCAAACACCTCCACCCACCCCCACCCACTCTCAACCTCCACCCAATTTCACCCAACTCCACCCATCTCCACCCACTTCCACCCACCTCTACCCACTTTCACCTACCCCACCCACCCACCTCCATCCACCCCACCAACCTCCACCCCCACCTGTACCCACATCCACCAAGTTTCACCCAGCCCCACCCACTTCCACTAACTTTCACCTACCTCCATCCAGATCCCTCCACCCACCCCACCCATCTTCACCCGCTTTCACCCACATCCACACACCTCCACCTACTTTCACTCACATCCACCCATTTTGGGTGTAGGTGGGGGGCCAAAGTGGGTGGATGTGGGAGAAAGTGGGTGGAGTTGGGTGAAAGTTGGTAGAGGTGGGTGGGTGGAGGTGAGTGAAAGTGGGTGGAGGTGGGAGGAAGTGAGTGGAGGAGCCTCTTCGGAGATGAGTAAGCCTGGCTACGCGAGGCTAGTGGAGGAGGGGGTAAGTGGTTGGAGGTGGGTGGGGGGGGTGAACGTGGGTGAGGTAAAGTGGGTGGAGGTGGGTGAAAGTTAAAATAATTTAAATTTCGGAATGGTGGGGTTTCGGAATGATGGTGTTTCGGAATGGTGGGGTTTCGGAATGGTGGTGTTTCGGAATGGTGGTGTTTCGGAATGGAGGCCCGTCCCCGAGTGGGGTTGTGACACAAAATGGACACGATGGTGGTTTCCTGCTCTTCAAAATAAAGCGCAGTGAATGGGGGAAAATCCTGGCACTCCACGTTTGGAAAATTAAAGAAATTAAAAGCATCTAATATGGCGGTCATATATTTCATTCAGATTCAGTTTGATAGCAAACAAATACAAGGAAATGAAGGAGACATGCAGCACAGCACAGGTCTCCTGCTGGGATTCAAACCATAATAACATAAACTAAATGGTAAATGCTACAGATGGAACTCAATATTTAATATTATCTATAACAGAGAAAGGGATCGTCTGATTTTTATGCAATGGTTTGTTTGACTCTCTCTCTCTCTCTCTCTCTCTCTCTCTCTCTCTCTCTCTCTCTCTCTCTCTCTCTCTCTCTCTCTCTCTCCCCCCCATGTGTCACTCTATCCCTCTCAACTCATGAAGAATATAGGGGACATCGAGAGCACCTTGAACATCCTCAATGTCCTGGACGAACTTTTGTCTGCTGGTGAGTTCTGTTTTGGATGATGTTGACTTGAATTTGAATGAAATTCCTGATGATGGGCTGGGGGCTGGATCTATTTTTATTTGACTTCACATGAAACAACTATAAAATCCGCACACCAGAATGCTCTTCCCCAGACCTTATACAGTAAGGTAATTAACCCATTTAGGCCTAGAATTATTTAACTATTGAAAAATAGCAGATACGAGTGCCGTGCTGCAAGCTTGTAGATCTGCTATTTTTTTCCAAGTCTTGGAATATACCTTTTTAAAAGAGAACATTTGTAACTCAAAATATTTGCTTCAGGATGGTCTCTGGAACAACATGTTTTGAGATGGGGGGTCCGCGGCTAAATACATGTAATTTTGGGGGTCCTTGAGTTAATTCAATCAATAACAAATCCCTGTCCTCCTCCCTCTCCCCTGGTGCAGGTACAGACCGGCGGATCCACTACATGATCAGTAAAGGAGGGAGTGAGGCTCTCCTCACTGCCATGGTGAACAGCGCCAGGAGTTTCAACCCCAACTACACCCTCCTGCTGCCATTGCTGCACCTCCTGGCCAAGGTTGGACACAGAGGTTAGCGTCTACAACTGTTCCCTACTGGTTCATCACTGGTTCATTACTGGTTCATCACTGGTTCATCACTGGTTCATTACTGGTTCATCACTGGTTCATTACTGGTTCATTACTGGTTCATTACTGGTTCATTACTGCAGTGCTTCTCAACCTTTTCAGGCCGCGATCCCCGAAATAATCATATTTTAACTGGGGACCTCCCCTCCACCCTGACGAGCACTGAGAGTTGAGGCATTACATTTTGTATAAGACGGTTCTATTGTGAAAATAGCAGATCTACATGCATGTAGATCATGTAGATCGGCTATTTTCACAATTTCTGCCTCTAATATTTGTCATTTTAGAGGTAGGCCTATTAAAAAGTCCTTAAATTGTCACTATAGATTGCAGCAGATATAGAATAACAGTGTCTTGTGCATGTTAGAGTCATGATAGAGCAGCAGATCAAACATGTAAAGCCAGTGGTCCTCAAAGTGGATTTCAGGGACTCTGTGGGTTCCTTTAGGGGGGTCTAAATTTGCCCATACAAGTCTGTAACTCTGACAGTGTACAAATGAAATCACATTTCAAAGTCGACCTTGAAATGTGAAAGTTTGAGAGACATTGATGTAAGCGTATACACCTACGTGATTAGTGCAAACTGGAAAGAGAATCACACTGTGTGTGTGTGTGTGTGTGTGTGTGTGTGTGTGTGCGTGTGCGTGTGCGTGGGTGTACATGTGCGTGTCCAGACCGTCGTATAGGTGTGAAGGCCCAGAATGCTGATGCGGTGCGTCTGACGCTGAGCCTCCTCAGACAGAACACCAAGCACCCCAGACGGGCTGCAGCCTGCCTCTTTGTGCTGCAGGTCTACTGCTCCTCAGGTGAGCATGCACGCACACACACACACATACGGTACCTAGGCCTGTCACAATTATTACATAATCGTCTAATCGCGATTATTTGACATAATCACAATTATTTTGTCATAATCGTTTCATGTTGATTTTTTTATATATATATTTTAAAACTTTTTCAAAAATAGTGGAAATAGCAGATCTACAAGCTCAGTTGCGACACATTGTGAGCATGTAGATCGGCTATTTCCACTATCAGTGTTCTTTTTTAATTATTACGTTGTCAAATATGTCAGACATTTCTTTATATATTTAAGATATGTGTCATATCTGCCATGTGGAACTTCAAAGCCCACAAGCCGGGTCGCCCGCTGGCCTACTGGTCCAGGTACCACATAGGCATTGCCACATAGGCATTGATGCCTGACGGCGTCGCCGGTTCGATTCCCGATCCAGATGACCTTTGCCGCATGTCATTCCCCGTCTCTCCCCCCATTTCCTGTCAGTCTATCCAATAAAGGCATAAAAGCCCCAAAACATATCTTAAAAAAAAAAAAAAAGCCTACAAGCCAAACAGGGCAGAAACCTATTGTCTCCATATTTTAACTTTTTTTTTTTTTTGTAAATTACGCCCCACTGGATCATACCACAGCGTCACAAGAAAGCATCAAAAGTAGCAGATATACACACTTTTATTTTAGATCTGCTACTTTTTATAACTTTTGAATTAAAATCCTGAAAAGTAACAGTTTTCCACCCGACAGAGACAGTTTATTTATTTATTATTTTACACATTTTTGTAGATGTAATTATCCACCATTGTGGTATTATTATTTTTATGATTATTTTTCAGTGGGAACATGCAGGCCTCAGCTCTTGTATTGCTCTGACCCAGTTCAGCTCCTGTCCTGATATGGGGCTTAACCTCAATAAAACACTCATACTGTACATACCACTAAGATGAAGACCTCCTCCCATAAACAGTGGCTTTTCTCTGTCCGCATTTAGTTTGACTGTTTATTATTCATAATAAAGAAGAAATGCAGAGCGAGAGTAAGGGAATGACATTCAGCAAGCTCAGTAGCTCACAAAGCATGCCATTGCAACGCGTTGTGTGAGCTTGTATCTCTGCTATTTTCACAGAATGTTGACCTATTCTGACCGAATGTTTACATTATGACATATGGCATGCTAGGGTCCATGTGGTATAATGCAGTGGTTCTCAACCTGTTCAAATATGATTCTTTTGGGGGAGTCGCGGCATGAAAAGGTTGAGAACCACTGGTATAATACAACATCTGAAAGTGTGTCTGTCTTGTCATATTGGCCACTGGAACAGCTGCAGGCAGCATGCTCTTCTCAAGGAGTTCCAATTATCTGCCGCTGCCCAAGGATTCTGGCTCACAAAGTTTTGTAAGCTTATTTTCTTTTCAAGAGAAAGTATTTAAGGCTGCTCTGTGGGTTTTATATTGAACCAAGAAAAAGTATTAACAAGATCTTGTGATTAAATAACTACAGGGAATTAATTGAAACCCAGGTTCGTTTTTGAAATACAAGGTTCTTTAAATACAAGGTTTTTGAAATACAAGGTTTTTGAAATACAAGGTTTACTCCCGACAGTGGCCATAAAGATCCACATTACCATGGAAACAGAGCTCATGGAGACTGCAGTGGAGAGAGAAACAACATCATTTTTCCACACTATACCGTCTAATATAAAAATGCCAGGCATAGATACCTCAGGGGTCAGTAGAGAATATCCAAAGTAGCCACATTCATACATAGACATGCATGCTCTATTGTTGTTGACAGTACTGCTGTAGTACTCCAGACGAGTCTCATGTTTCTCCCAGGGGTTTGTTCTTGGCTTGCATCGTGAGCTTGTAGATTCTCTAGTTTCGCCGATTTCCACTTGATGTTCGCCTATCACGACATGCCAAGAATCCTAGGATTCATTTAGTAGTTTAGTCTTCATACAGTATGGTCAAAGAAACAACAGCTAATCAACTAACAAAACCTTGGGCGAAAAATACCAAAACAACCCATTAATCGACCATGAGGCGACAGCCGTAATTGACAGATGCATAGCATATCTGAGTTTTCCTCAAGAAACAAACAAAACACAGAATATACAGTATGCCCAAGAATAATAAGGCATACAGAATACAAACAGACATTTCAATTGTTTCACAGTGGCTGAACTAATAACGGAGAAACAAAGAGCCCTATTTGCCACCAACTTAATCTTATTTAATCTGTGTATTATCAGTATCTCAATCAGAATCAACATCAGTGTCAATGCCATTGAGTACAGCTGTAAGAAAATGAAAACATTTGACACCAATTGACCCTTTATTAAATCCTGTCTTTTGGTTGCAGTTGCAGTTGCAAAAATACTCTCTCTATTCTCTTTGGGGGGAAACTACATGTTTTTCATTTGCCTCAAATTGATATTTAATATATTCAATTCTTATTTTAAACTTGGCCACGGAACAAGAAGGAACGCAAATAATTACTGAGCATAACTCAACAACCAGAGATAAATGTGAAAGCATAGGCAAGTATTCATAGAGCATGTACTGTACCTGTGTGTGCACGGGAAGCACACACCAACCTATAATCAGACTCAAATACATTACAAACATAGATGATGATGATGATGATGAGAGATGATATCAAATTGAGGTTAAACTCAACTTTTTGGGGGCTTTTATGCCTTTATTAGATAGGAAAGTAGGCTGACAGGAAATGGGGGTCAGAGATGGGGAGTGACACGCAGCAAAGGTCGTCCGGATCGGGAATCGAACCGGCGACGCCGTCAGGCATATGCCTATGTGGCACTGTCTATGTGGTATGCGCCTGGACCAGTAGGCCAGCGGGCGCCCCGAAAAGGTGGGATCTTAATGGTGGATGGGGCAGATCGAATGGGGAGGGGGAGGCTATTTCAAAGCTTAAGGGCAGGGCCACCGCAAAAGCACGGTCGCCCCCCTTGTATTTAGTCATACATGGACATGTGTACTAAGTGGACTGTCTACTAACTAAGTGACAGGGCTCAGGGCTTGTCCAGCAGTCTGATGGTTGCCAGCTGGGTGCCATGTATGAGTACTACTACACCAGATTGCTCAGCCAAGGGTAGCTGTAGATGTAAATATAAAAAAGTATAACATTTTACTGCTTGGAACGTATTTGCTGGGTAAACAGTACGGTCAACAGAAGCCTCTATATAAAACCAGACACTGTAACCATAGTCCTCTCCGAATGAGCCAATGACGATTTAAAAATGTAATGGATATGGAAGTCGGAAAAGCCAAGTCTTTCAAGACGTGTGAACTACTGCAACCTGTTCATGACCATTAAACTGCTTCTTTCCACTAACAATCTGTCGAGGTTACATATTTAGCAGTGAAAGAGGGGACAAACTAGCCTTGAGTGGGTAGCGGCAATGTGAGATGGTAAGCACTTAAATGGTTGAGGTCTTTTACAAGGTAATAAAAGCCTGTGTACTATACGTGCACATGTATAAATAGAGAGGTGTTCTCCATAAGCATGCCCACTTTATGGGCCTGTGAAGTTTGAATTTCTGCAAAAATATCCACTCAGGCAAGAAGAGATGCATGTTCTTCCCCCAACATCTGTATCCTTGTAATGACCTCTGCAAGTGGCCCCATTCATTCACACATGTGATTCTGTAACAGTGATATAGACTTGCATTTACCATTATGTAATCACCTGTGTTTGAACATCTGCGAACAGAAATATCTACCACACTCATCCAAAGGGGAATACCCTCCTGGGCCAAGGGCCAAATCAAATGTCAAGTTCCTGGTCTTCAGGAGATACTGTACTTCGGGGGGCGCTCTCCATTCTGACATGTCGCCACTCCAACAGTGACTTCTTATTGTCGGAGTGGCAACACTTCCATAGAGGTTAAGGTTAGGGTGGTTACATCCCGCCACTCCGACATCTCTCCTTTCCGACACTAACCCTATCTCTAACCCTAACCCTAAACTTAACCCCTATGGGAGTGTCGCCACTCCGACAATAAGAAGTCAATTTCGGAGTGGCGACATGTCGGAATGGAGAGAGACTCCCGGTTAGGGTAAGAGATAGTGTTAGTGTCGGAAAGGAGACATGTCGTAATGGAGAGATGCACTCCTGTACTTCAACCCCCCCTTTGACCGCCCAACTGGGAAACCCTTGGGTTCAAAACCGGGTCTCCTGTGTTGGGAAACCAAACATGTATACCTGTCAGCAGTGTGGAGCAGCGGTCAAGCACACAGGTCTGGTTAGCTGCCACTTGTGCTACAGTGTTATCCACCGACCTTTGTGACTGCAACAGCTGCAGGTTGTGAGCTTTCTCATGGCGGCAGTGGCTCAGGAGGTAGAGTGGCCGACATGGGAGCCGGAGGGTTCCTGGATCGATCCATGGCTGTGTGTAGAAGAGTCCATGAGCAAGATGCCAAACCCCTTACTGCTCCTGATGAGCAGGCTGGCGCCTTGCATGGTTTCCGCTGCTGTCGGCGTGTGAATGTGTGTGCGGCATTGTAACACATCATGTGTAACGTGTTCTGGCGGGGCATTGAGTGTGAATCAGGGAGTGTGAAGTACATTGTAAAGTGAATTTGAGTGGTCAAAAGACTAAAGAAAAAGTGTTAAATCCAGTCCATTTACCATTTCCTCAAGAGGTTCCTTACCACTCGTAGTCAAAGGATGGCTCTTCATTTACGAGTACGAGAGCACAAGTCTAAAGCCTAATTCATGTTCCATCGTACAATTGTGCCATACTTTGAAAATAGCTGACCTAAAAGCTCACAACGCGTCGCAAGCTTGTACAGTAGGTTGGCGTTTAGGTCAGCTATTATACAGAGTATACATCAGGCTTAATCCTTAAAATCTCTCTTTAATTTAACCATTATGTCCTTAATATTACCATGGAAACTGAACAGGAACATATGCAGACTGTACAAAGCAACAGAAGATGTTCTCTCGTCATCGTCTTCTCGCTAACATTAGTCACTCATGTGATATGATGTTGGGGTCAGGGCTAGGGTTTATTGCTTAATCTGCTTACTCTGATCTCTCACACGATTAGGATAAGAGCGTCTTCTAAATGCCTAAATTGTAATTGTATGTCAACATGTGCCATTTTAATATAAACAGTCATATAGCAATTAAAACAAAATATATATATAGGCTATAACAGACTCATTCAGATTGCCGTGGTATGGTGTAGAGTTAAACGACAAGCTAACCTCAACACAGTTTGGCTGGCATGTTCAAGTGCTCTGTTTTTAATCTAATTTCGCTTTTTCCTCTTGTCAGTTTCCACAGCAAACCTGCTAGGGGAGTGCCGAGCCATTGATGTCGTCTATCGCTTTATCTGTCCTTACACCACCAAAAACCTTCAGTGCATCAAGTAAGTGTCCTCATCCCCACTGAGATCCAAACCAATTAGTAATGACGATTTCACCTATTACCACATAGCACACTCTCACCCATAAATAAGACAACTAATGAGGTGTAATGTTTGAATGAATACCCAGATTCCACAGCATTACCGCTTGATAACCTTGGTGTAACTGTATCTAGCTGATGCCAAATGTTTTTGCATTGTACTCGGAAGCCTAAGTGTGTGTGTGTGTGTGTGTGTGTGTGTGTGTGTGTGTGTGTGTGTGTGTGTGTGTGTGTGCGTGTGCGTGCTGCATGTGTACGTGCTGCATGTGTACGTGCATGCGTGCTTGTGGCTGGCTGCATCTGTGTCTCAGTAAAATTAAACTACATTTAAGAGTGCACTCACACAGGCATGTTTTATTGCGTTTAAAATGAATCCTGAAGCACATTGTTGGAAAATGTGCATTGTTTGGGCTGGTGTGAAGACTCATGCGTATTCTGTTGTGGATCAAACAAACAAATGCAAATCCCCCCAAAACATGGTGGTTTCGATGCGCAACAGCATACGGTTCAGTGTTGGTGTGAATGCTGGAAATAAAGCAAAACATGTGGCCGCAAACGCATTAATTAAATATGCAAGAATGTTGCAATTTCACCCCTCCCAATCGCACCGAGTATACCGAATTATATGTGAGAATGCGCCCTAAGAGAGCATGCATTTCTATTGGTAAAGCGGATTTGGGAAGAGCCCATTCACTTCTCCTATTTTCAGGGGTCCAGTATATTCTACAACCCTGGCCCCTGACTATACTTATTTTGATAGGCTATTAAATGCCAGCGCCAAATGTTTTGTCCCAGTCCAGCCGTGCTGAAAGACACTCAGCCCCTGACAACGCTGGCTACCTTTTTTATTTTACAATTTATGTTTTATTTTATTTGTATTACAAATGAGGGGCCAAATACATGCAATACTTTGTATTTCTTAATTACAGTAGTCTATTTAAGGACCAATATTTCGATCCACTCATTTTGTTACTAAACAATAACTTAAAGGATACATGTAGGTCTGATAATGATGTACGTTGTATGCATGTTAAAATCATGGATACCGTATATCCCCACCATTTTCCTTATTATACTTCATTGTTTTTACATTTTGGGGGGGGAAAAAATTGCCCATTTAACATGGAGCTGGCCACAATGTTTATCTGCCCACTGGACCTGTATCCGTCTGAGGGTACTACAGGGGGTTTTCACAGGAAGTGGCCAAACCCCCAAAGGTGCCTTCTTCAAGTACTATTGAACATTCTGCGAAAATGTGCAAATCTACATGCTCAGAAAGTTAAAACGTATTGTGACCTAGTTTACCCGAAGACAATTGGTGTCCCAGGAAAAAGAAAGGAGAGCAAGTATAGACCCCTGGAGGACTCCGAACAGCAAAGTATATAGAGTTTAAGTGAATAAGATGCATCACTACATGTACAGTATTATACTACAATACTGTACTTAACTATTCAGGGTGCAACGGTTTACAAAATCCACGGTTCGGTTCGATATTTTGGTGTCACGGTTCGATACTTTTTCAAAATAAACAGAAATGTCCTTGATTTATAAATGTATTTTTATAACTACATATTTTTTTGTTTTAACTTTGAACAATACGGTACCCAACCTCTAGGGCAGGGGTCTTCAACCTTTTCAGGCCAAGGACCCCTACATTAAGAGAGAGATGAAGCAGGGACCCCCACTACATATTGTATAAAATTGTGTCGCAGATTTAAAATGTTCATAGATTTCTTAGACAGCTTAGACTTGTTTGGCAACACTTTCATCAGTGTCGGTTGTTGGATTAATGTGTATTTTCAGACATTGAACCACTTGAACCATCAATACTTAGTCTGCTCTTCTTTTACCTCTATACCAAACCTCTTTGCCAAGAATAGCCGATCTACAAGCTCTCACGCTGCGAGGCGTTGTGAGCTTGTAGATTCTTGGCTTATGTCCCCACAGAATAGGGATACTAGGGTTCAAGTGGTTATTGTAGAAAAAATAAAGTTCCTATCACACAAAGATTTGGAGGACCCCCTGCAGTAACTCTGAGGACCCCCTAGGGGTCCCGGACCCCCTGTTGAAGACCCCTGCTCTAGGGTAGTGGTTCTCTAAGTGGGCTCTGCGGTCCTTTGTATTGTATTGTTCGGTACAGGGTCATTCGGTTCGGTACACCTTCGCATTCTACGGTTCGATATCGATACATGTATTGTTGCATCCCTATTAACTATACTACGGCTACGCTATACTATACTGTTCCTCAACTTATCCAACTTAAGTGGACCAATCAACACGATGCTAATTCCGATTCTCCCAACGTATCCCTCGGTTGACACCGTTGCAACATATTGATATTGCACTCTTATCTCTCCCCTGCTCACCTCTCTTTCTCTCTCTCTGGCGTTGGCTGCGTTCCCCTCTTGGTTTTTGTATCGTATATCATCCCACCCATCTATCACTGTCAGACCCTGTGGCATTCGGCTGGCACGGCCCGGGCCAGCATCCTGCAGTATACCCAGCAGGACATTCCACGAGGGCCAGTCATGCCAGCCCCTCGGCTCGGCCCGCTGCCACGGCATACCGTCCCCTGATCGGCTTCTACTGAACACGAAACCCCTCGCTGGTGTGAGGATATCGGATACCCGCCCCTTGAGATGTGCAAATTTATGGCCCCCAGCGAGGGTTTTCAGAGTAATTCCTCTACAGGGGCCGCCCGCTAATTGTCCTAGCGATGTTTAGAACGGCGCTCGGATGCCGAAGTTCACATGCCGAACGTCGATACGTCGATAACGGGTGGGAATTGGCGGGTTGTAAAAAGCAGGTAGGTGGCGGATACGGTATATGATTTCCCCCCAAAGTCTTGAGTGGCAGTTTTGACATGTCAGTCAACACCGATGGCGTCTAATTATACCTTTTAATATCACGGCTGACGATGGCTATAAATTTGAAGTAGTAAAGTCAGACAGATGACTGAATCTGTCAATTATTTCAACTGTCAGCACTGATGGACTTCTAATGCAGTGTTTAGAGGAGGCCTTTACCAATGGTGATTTTTTTTGGCTGCTTTTTTAGAAATGTCCACCTGTTATTATAGGAGTAGGGATGCTAGGGTTCATACTGTATGGTTAATGTGGATTGGATACGTGTTCTGTAGGCTAGACCTGTGGTTCTTAGGACACCCCTATAAAGAACGTTTTCATCCACGGCACCCCTAAATTACACTGTTATTTTCATGGCATATTGGCTACTTTAAAATTACCGTATGCCCTTCAAAACTATTCGTATTGTTATAATGATTATTACTATTAATGTTATTTTAAGATGATGATGGTGACCACAACATAAAAATGAACGCACACTCGAGCATATATTATATTCACTCTTTCTTTGATTTTGTGATGTCTTTATATTCAATGTCAATGACTTTTATCCTGGATGCCTCTAAAAGAGAGAATATATTTTAGAACTGATTGATGACTGATTGATACAAATGACTTTGTACCTGGCGTTCAAACTAAAAATAATTTATATTAATGGTCAATTCCAAGTACCCCGTTACACCACTGGACTGACGTACGGTACACACGGCCTGAAAAGGTTGAGAACCACTGCTATAAATAAAAGTTTGATTAATTAAGGAGTGTATTTGGTCTGGAGAGGACACAAATGACACGACAGAAATTGTAGCCGTATGACTAATATCAGTTTGATGGCGTTTGTTAATATGCCTTGTTTATACCTATTAAACTCAATTATGTTGTGTAATATGCTAAGTGCAGCTAAAAGGACTTTATCATAATTCATACTAGAAAAGATAATTATAGTCAACTATCTGATGAACACGCATAATAATAGAAATCTCTCTGGGACAGTAAATTACACTTTTGGGTTCAAATTCATCTCCGATACGTCATGGGTGTAATCCCCCTTTATGTAAAGACATCAAGGGCATATTAAATTAGAGGAATAGGTGATTCAGGATTGAGGTGGAAGCAGGTGTGAGTGCATATCGAAAGAGAGTCATTTTCGGTTTGCTATTGAAGACAGATAATTGATGGAAGGTCATAACACCATAGGGAGGACATTATGCTATACAGCTAGTGGTTTTCAAACTTTTTTGTATCAAGGACCCCCAAATTGATATGTATTTCGCCGCAGACCCCAAACTGAAAATGTTTTGTGCCACGGACCCCCCAGAAGCAAAGATTTTAAAATGTTTAAACTTTAAAGTAAACGTTAAAAAAGAAGAAGAAAAAAAAAAAAAAAAAAAAAATATATATATATATATATTATTGCGGCCGTTAGGTCGCAGTTTAGTATCAAAACCTCCACCGGCCGTCCGTCCGTCGGTCACACGTCACACCTTTGCCCTGCTCATATCTCCGCATCAGTATGACATCACACTGCTGACATCAGTATGACATCACACCGTACACAAATGACCCTTATATAAGACCGGCAAGAAACAGTGGTCTAAAACAGTGGTTGCTATGGTAACCAGTTGGTTGCTAAGGTAAAAAAACATGGTTGCTATGGTAAACAGTTGGTTGCAGTGCGCCTTGACATCGGAACCTCTGAGCACTCCTTGGGTATCACTTACGTTGGCTGTTCCAGAGTTACCTCCCTGCAAGGCTTGTGCCTCTATCCAGCTGATTTGCACGCAAACGAGTGGGCGCGCTTCCAGAGGATCAACAACAACAAAAAGCAACAAGAACGCAAAGCCATTGACAAGGCCCTGCAGAAAATGCATGACACGCTGCTGCGCCACACTCAGCACCCCTAAAAACCAGTACTTGGGATTTGTTGATGTAAATGTTCACATAGAGTGTAATAATTGGTAAAACAAACTTTTGGCCTATTTGTGGAGATAAGCGACCAACGGTCGCTTATCTCCCGATTAGGGAGTCTTACTGGTATATATATATATATAGCCTATACAGTATATATTGCACACATTTGCACAAATTTAAAAAATAGCAGATTGTGCCGCACTATGAGCTTGTATATCTGCTATTTTTGAATAGCCAAAGCATAAAACATGGTTAAAGTGGTTAAAATCATTGTGATATTGTGTCTTTGAGAACCGCTGCTACTGTATAGGGTATGCTTATCCACTATGCAGGGGTTGACACTAAGGTCTCAGAGGCACTTGCTCGTCGGGCAATGTTCTACTTGCCCAAAGGTCATGCCCACTATTTAACACTTATTTATTTATTTTTGTGCGATACAAAATGTCATACCTAAATACCTCCAAATACCAAATACCTACATAGCTATGATGGTTTCACACTTGTTATTTTATAAGTTTAAGTGTAGCAACAGTAAAAACGTATAGGTTCCGGACGGAACCATGTTTATTTAATACCGGAGGACAAGGTCCCCCTATGGGATAACAGCGCCATCTGGCGGTGCAACAGAGTAAAACTCATCTACTCCCGTACGAAAAATGTCATTTGTCGGAAGGGCTGTCAATCACAAACGAGGGCACCGCCTCCGAGTGTATATAAACCCCCTGGGCTATCATGACTTCCTCTAAAGCCGCACCTCTGCGCCCGCAACTAGCGAACCGAGGGGCTTTATTCAGGGGACCTTGTCCTCCGGTATTAAATAAACATGGTTCCGTCCGGAACCTATACGTTTATTGTCATACCTCCAGACAAGGTCCCCCTATGGGACTCATACACTCCCCGAGAAGCCATGAACCGACAAGACTGTCGTGCACACCGACCACCCCCGGAAGGAGGTCTCGTCAACTGATGTGACCCCTTCCAGGACTGATCCGACCCAGGCCCACAGGGCCTGGGCGTGTTCAGACAGAAAAGAGACCCTGACAGACCGAGGCCTGCCTTATGCACTAAGGGCAGACACAGGTCCGCCTTATAAAAACTGCAGTAATATAAGGGAAAACTCAGGGTCCCCCCCCATGTATCCTAGAAACAGTAGCATGCTGTCTCAGGAAGGGGAGAGAGCCGCCCCACTACATAGTAGGAGGGACAGCAGCACCCAGAACCGTATGCGCCATAGCAGAAGGCGCAACGTCCAGGTGATAGTAGGTCGCAAAGGTGGACGGCGAAGACCAATTCGCCGCTGCACAAATCTTCTCAATGGAGACACCTTTGGACAAAGCCCAAGAGGTAGACACACCCCTAGTACTGTGGGCCTTAAGTGCTTCCGGCACTTCAGACCCAGACCGGGTGTAAGCCAACCTAATCGCATCCACAAGCCATCTCGACAGAGTGGGTTTGGACACCGCTTTTCGCTGACGGGCATTCATGACCACGAAAAGCTGAGAAGTAGACCTGCTGTCCACCGTCTTGTCACAGTAGGCCTTCAGGGCCCTAACTGGACAAAGACAATGAAGACGCCTATCCTCCTCCGATGCAAACGGAGGAGGATGGAAAGCCGTCAAAACAACAGGTTCCTTCGGGACCACTCGGTTCTTAGGAATAAAACTCAAATGAGGTTTAAGAAGAACCTTGGAGTCATTATTGAGAAACCTCATACAATCAGGGCTCACAGAGAGGACACGCTTAGCCGTAGACAAGGCAAGCAAAAGAGCTGTTTTGAAACTTAAATGTTTCAAAGAGGTCCTCCCAATCGGTTCAAAGGGTGCCTTGCAAAGGCCCTCAAGAACCACTTGTAGATCCCAAACAGGAAACAAGGCTATGGTCACAGGTCTCAAATGGTCAACACCATGCATGAACTGGACCACCTCAGGGATTTTAGAAAGGCCTTTACCTGCCACCCCCAGGTGGCAGGCATCAATAGCCGCTAAATAACCCCTCAGTGTAGAGAACGCCAGACCAAGGTCCAGGCGGTCCTGCAGGAAATCTAACACCCTCTGGGCCGAAGCTAAATGAGCCACCACAGGTGGCTCCTGTAGCTCACACCAGTCCAAAAAGGCATTCCACCTTCCATCATACACAGCCCTAGTAGAGGGGGCTCTAGCACTCTGAATAGTGGCTACAACCGTCGGTGAGAAGCCTGCTGCGAGCAGGTTCTCCCTCTCACGGGCCAAACCCACAGGTCTAGGCCCCGTGGGTCTGGATGGAAGATCTCGTCCCCTGCCTGGCGCAGCAGATCCCTGTGCAAGGGGAGCCGCCAAGGGGGTCGAGAAAGCAGTGGGGTGATCAGAGACCTCCACACTCCCCTGGATGGTGTCACCAGAAGAACCTCCTGGTTGGAACATCTGATCCTCTCCAGAGTGGGAAGGATCAGTTCCAGGGGTGGAAACGCGTAGAGAAGACCTTGTGGCCATTCGTAAGCAAACGCGTCCGTCCCCAGAGGAGAAGGTCCCCTCACTGAAAAGTAAAGGGGACACTTCGCGTTCTCCTGGGAGGCAAAGAGATCGACTCGAGGTTGACCGAACCTGGAGAAAATCTGCCTCACCACCGCAGGGTGGAGAGACCAATCCTCGTAACGAGGCTCCCCCCTGGACAACAGATCGGCGCCGCCGTTCTGAAGGCCCGGGACATGGGAGGCTCTGATGGACCTCAGACGAGGCAAGCACCAGAGGGTCATCTCGCGCGCCAGCTGATCCAGCACGCGCGAGGCGAGGCCACCCTGTTTGTTGAGATAATACAGGGCCGCCGTGTTGTCCGTCCTGACCAGAACATGACAACCCTGAAGAAATGGCTCGAAATGCTTGAGCGCCAAGTAGATCGCCATTAACTCCAGATAATTGATGTGGCGCTCCAACATGGCCGGGGTCCAAAGACCCCTGGCCGAACGCCCCTCGTGGGTGGCGCCCCACCCCGAGCGGCTGGCGTCTGTGGTGATCACCTTGCGTGACACCACCTCGCCCATGGAGACCCCACTCGTCAACAACGCCTGGTCCCTCCATGGGACCAGAGCGTCCATGCAGACCTGGCTGACTGTCACCTTCCTGTACCCTTGCAGGGAAGGAATCCTGAGCGCCAGTGACCACCGCTGGAAAGGTCTCATATGAAACCTGCCCAGACGCAGAAGTTGCACCGCTGATGCCATCAGCCCAGCCAACTTCATGCACTCCTTGTACCGGACCACCTGGTTCAGTCGGAAGGAGCTGAGACAAGTCAGAAACCTGTCCACCCTCTCCGGGGAGAGGCGGGCGGACATTGTGGCCGAGTCCAGAGATATTCCTATAAAGGAAATCTGCTGGGAGGGTGACAACATGCTTTTGCCAAAATTGACGTTGAAACCCAAGGCCTTCAGGTGTGACAACACCAGATTGGTATGGCGCGCCGCTTCTGAGCAGGAGGCGGCAGAAATCATCCAATCGTCTATGTACTTCGCCAGCCTGACTCCCTGATGCCTCAGTGGAGCAATGGCTGCCTCGGTCACTTTCACGAAAACCCGAGGGCTCAGGGAAAGACCGAAAGGGAGGACCGTGTACTCGTACAGGCGCCCCTCGAAGGCGAACCGCAGGAACTTCCTGTGTGGGGGATAAATGAGGATGTGCTGATAAGCGTCCCTCAGATCCACTGAACAGTGGAAATCCCCCTGTCTCACTGATTTCATCAGTGACTCTGACGTCAGCATCCTGAATTTGAACTTTTTCAAGTGCTTGTTCAGAGCACGTAAGTCCATAATCGGACGCAGCCCCCCTCCTTTTTTCTGAACCAGAAAATAACGGCTCCAGAAGCCTAAACGGCTCTGGTTGCGTGATAACTCCACTATAGCGCCCTTGCGCAATAGTGAGCTTATCTCCTCCCTCAAGGCATCCGCTTTCAAGCCGCGGGCTCGAGTGTAAATAACCTTGCTGGATAGGGAGGGTATTTCCGCGAACTGTAGTCTGTAGCCCCGTGTCACCGTCCGAAACACCCAGTGATTCGGATTGCAACGCTTCTATTGCTCTGCACACTGTGCTAACGTGTTGCTGAGCAACGGAGAAGCCTTGGGGTTGTACCGCCTGAGCGGGACTACTGGGCCGGGAGGGAGAGGAAGGACGGGACCGAGAGGTTCCGTATCCGGGCACGTTTCCGTATCCACTAGACGCCGGGCCGGAAGGCGCGGAGACACCGGCGGAAAGAGCGTTTCCGTTTCCGGTACGCTTATTTCCGTATCCGGTGGGAGACGGACACGTGACCTCCGAGAAGCCTCGCTTGTTAAAAATACAGGCGGCACATAGCGTGGAGCCCGGGGGACAGGGTTCATCGCATAAGTAACATAATCCCCGGCTCGGGGAATTGTATTTACGTTTACAACCTGTGCTAAGGCCTTTATATGCTTCCTTACAGGAAGACGAGGCCGACCCTGGGTGATATGTGTTGGCTTCTTCCCTGACGCTAAGACCAAACTCCTGTCCTGAACTAGAGTCGGCATAACAGTGCCGCTCGGTGGAGACAGAGGGGTATTGCACACTAGTGAAACCATACCATTGTGAATAGGAATTAGCTTGTCTGGGAACATTTTGCAAAGAGAAATATTCTGCTTGTAACCTGTCTGCATGACTGGAGGAAGCGATATTTTCTGAGTGGAAAGAAATTCCAGCCTGGACTTCTCTACACTGGCTAAATTCATGCAAAATGGGGTCGTCTGTACTAAAGCAGGTGGGTTTGAAAGAAACAGGCATTGTTTTATCAACACACTTTTTAATACAGGCACTGGAGGAGAGCACAGAGGAGGAGACAAAAACATTTTCTTGGCATAAGAAAAATCGTTCGTACATTTCACTCGCTTGCGCTTGAGAGGGGGGGTCCCCTGAATGATCAGGGGGACCCCGCCTGAGTCCAGTGTCACTTTCGCGGTGGCTTCCCACGGGCCTTGTGGGTGCCAGCCGGTATCCCGTGCCTGGGAGGGTGGCGGGATTGAGAGCGGGCCTGAGCCCCCGCTGCAGTGCGAGGCGGTCCCGCGGAGGAAGAAGAGGGGGTCCTAGGGGGATTGTTTTGTTTCCCCTGCTTGGAGGAAGAGCGCCCCCTGTCAGCCTGACCAGGGGCCTTGCTTCGTCCCTGCCTCTTTTCCTTTCTGGGTGCCTGGGGGTCCGTCGTGGCCTCCAGGAGTTCCAGAGTGATCTTCTTATCCGCCACCTCCTGGCGGAGAAGCTCCAGTCCACCGCCCATGAGGGAGGTAGGGTGGCCGGGGAGGTCTTGCAGGACCTTCTCGGTCTCCTCTCCGGAACTGCCAGGACACTTTACCTTTTCAAGCCACCTGGCACGTTCCGCCTGGATGCAGTAATCCATACCGTGTCCAAGCCACTCGATGGCGTGGACATTCAGGTCCATCAGCATGCGCAGCGACTTGTCCACCTCCTCCACCGTCTCATCAGGCACCTCCCGCATCTCGCTAAGGAGGCGCCTGGTGGAGGAGAGCAGCAGCTGGGTGGCGTTCATCGTCCTGGCTGCCAGCGCGGAGGCTCTGTAAGAGTTCCTAACCCTGGAAGACTCCCTGTCGTCGTAGGGGATGGCAAAACCAGGAGGCTTCTTCCCCACGGACAAGTTGAAGGGATTGCGGCCTCCAGGACCGGTCCGCTCATGACCTGGCTTGAGGCTCCCGACGAGGGACTGAGCCATCAGTTTGTCCATGGGAGGGCACAAGGGGATTCCCGCCTTCTCTGCGTCGCGGCAGTCGACCAAGAAGGGGAGCTTGGGGGGGTCCTTGTGTGTAGTCCAGGTTGAATGCAGGGCCTCTGCAAAGCCTGGGACCAGTGGGAGCTTTTCCATTCGTAGCGGGGGAGAGGCTTCCACATCCTGGCCAAGGAGGGGAACTCTAGCCCGTGGTCCGAGTGGCGCGTCTCCGAGCGGCAGCTCCAGGCCGCAACGGATGGTAGCACGTTCCAGCACCGAGAGCTCGTCCATGGGGATGGAGTCTGGGTCTTGTGCCGCTGCCCCTCTCGCCCCAGCCGGCATGGAAGGGGGGAGAGAGGCAGAAGGGGCTGGGGAGGACGCGGCGGAGGTGGAAGCCTCGGCATGAGGAACCACCCTGGCCGCGCCTCCGCCCTGGCCGGAGGGGAGCGTGGACTCGTCTTCCTCCGAGTACTCACCCTCCGTGTCCACCTCATCCATGTCGTAGTCCTCTTGCTCCGGTTCGTCTCCGTCGCTAGCATGCCAGGAGACGGGGCTAGGTGGCCGCATGGCCCGGAGCTGGGGGACGGAGAAGGAGAGAGGAATGTCACCGACGACTAGAGGGTGGAATTCTTTGAAGGGGACAGCCAAGGTTGCAGCTGGCGGTGGAGCAACGTGGGCGGTCTTGCATGTTCTCTTCTTGGGCACGCCAGTCGAGCCCGTCGGAGAAACAGCAGGGATAGCAGGGGCAGCAGACCCGCTAGCCTCGGGGCTACCGAAGCTAGCTGAGGGCGAGGCCGCTGGAGGCCTAACCACGTGGCGAGAAGCAGCGCTGTGGCGTACAGCGCTGTCCGGCACACGAGGAGAGGTGTCTGGGAGGGATCCGGCGGAGACCGTGGTGTGAAGGCCGTAGCCAGCGCCAGCGATCTCACAGCGGGCCTCGAGGGCTGGAACATCATACTGGAGGCAGTCAGTACAGTTCACCCCCGTGGCCGGGGCCGGAGGGGACAGAGAGGCCAAGGCGTGTCCTACCCCCATGCAGACAATGCAGAACGGGTGAGTATCTTCATTGGCGATGAGCCCTTTGCAGCTGGGAAGGCCGCACTTCTTCGGTACCCTGGCTAGCAGGCTGCTAACTGTGGGCCGACGAGCCGCCATCGTGAGCTAACCGAAGCTAAGCGAAGCTAAGCTAGGGCAGGGAAACACGTGGCAGAACGTACAGAGAAGAAGTAAAAGACTCAAAGACGAAAGCGAAGAAAAACGCCGAACTGTAGGAAGAATATAGAAGAGAAACGTATGGGAGATATTCTATAAAGGCCAGTGGCCGACTTCCTAGCCGTCGCTTTAGGCTAAACTTTACAGAATTAATACTTATATGGCTGAGTTCGCGACACTCTAGTTGCAGGTTAGCAGAGGTGCGGAAGAGGAAGTCATGATAGCCCAGGGGGTTTATATACACTCGGGGGCGGTGCCCTCGTTTGTGATTGACAGCCCTTCCGACAAATGACATTTTTCGTACGGGAGTAGATGAGTTTTACTCTGTTGCACCGCCAGATGGCGCTGTTATCCCATAGGGGGACCTTGTCTGGAGGTATGACAATAAACAGCACATTATAGGTAAACAGTGCTTTTATTTTACATTTCACAGACAAGAATACAGAGCGCGCTGGTCACGTTCAGCTGTTTAGACAGATATCTCATGTTGTGTTAATAGACGGTTGCGTCCCCTCTCAAATGAGCACTTGCCCGGTCAGGCAACCTGAAAGCAAACTTCACCTGCCAAAAGTTTTATTTACCTGCCGTGGGCAGGTGAGCAAGCCTCAGTGTCATTGTCTGTCTATGAACCCTGGCATCCCTATTCTAGGCAAGGCATAATAGGTGAACTTTCCCCGAAAATAGCCGACCACACCGCATGCATTTTGAACTTGTAGATCGCCTATTTCCGGCACGCCGATACAATTTTTACGAAGGACTATTATTTGGGCAGCAGAGCTCTGAACAGGTTGTGCCAGCGATACACACAGCAGCTGTGCCAGACTGAAGTGTGGAAGGGATGGAATGGACACGGATGCATGGCTAGCAGGGGCATCATCACATTAGGCAGATATTGTACCAAGGATTTCCAGTGGTAATCAGTGTGGGAGGAGGGTGGGAGGGAGACTTGGCTGACACAGAGGACTTTAAGTTTGGGGTCAGCGTTCTGCGTGAGTTTACCGGGACACTTGATCACATTATCGCTGCAATACGGGGGAATACGGGGGTTTTGCAGGGCCGTCAAACATGTCTGAGCATCAAGTCACCTTCAGAGATCTGGACAAACACATGATGAATAAATTATCTTTTTTCCAAACTACATGAACGCATCTCTATCAGGGCATCTGTTGTTCCTAATATACGTGAACGACATGGCATCTGTTTGTGACTGCAACCTGTTCCTGTTCGCGGATGACTCGGCTCTCCTAGTCTCGGGCAAGGACCACTTGCAGGTTGAAAGGACACTTAACTCGGAACTAAGTAAGATCTGCACATGGCTTAATGACAACAAATTATCAATTCACCTGGGTAAAACTGAGTCCATCCTCTTTGGATCAAATCATAACCTCAAAAAAGTCGATAACTTCACAATCAAAGTGGGTGACAGGGTCATAACACGAAAAAACGAAATCTCTTACTTAGGATGTATCCTTGAAGCTAATCTTTCCAGTGAAAAGATGACTTCTAAAGTAATAAATAAAATCAATCAACGAACTCGTTTCCTACAGAGGATCGCCCCAATGGTCAATTTCAACACACTGAAGACCATAGCTGGTGCAATAATCCAGCCCCTCTTTGACTACGGAGTCCACGTATGGTATCGTGACGCCCCACAAGCCCTGAAAACAAAACTCCAAACAGCCCAAAATAAACTAATTAGGGTTCTGCTCAACCTTCCCTATCAGACTCACCTCACCGCTACACACCAGTTAAGAGTGGGGTGGCTCAGAGTAGATGATAGAGTACAGCAACTTGCAATGGGCCTGGTGTACAAGATACACTACACCACTATGATACCCAAGTACCTGTCAAAATACTTTATAAACATTAAGGATGTCCATAATTATAACACCAGAGGCAGCGCCACAGATCACTTCCAACCCAGAGTAAAAACCAACAAAGGGTCAAACTCGTTTTTCTGCTATACCACCAAAATGTGGAAAGCCTTACCGAAGGCCATAAAGGAGTGTGGATCACTAGCATCCTTTAAAATTGCCCTGAAAAACCACTTACAGGCAGCAGCCGTTCGCAACTGGTAAAAAAAAATGAACCTAGCCCAACCCTACACTCCCCTGCCCCTTCTTTGTATATACTGTTTGTTTAGACTTACTGTTTTCTTTTTTGTTTTTCTTTACATATCTACTGCATAGTACTGTGTTCTATTTGTCTGTCATTCAATGTTATATGAGATACTTCAATGGTTTCCAGTGGAAATAAGCTTAGTCTTTTCATGGATCTCCTTTTAGTAGACCTTGTACCAGTGAACTGTACCGTCATGAAACTGTACCTTTTCCTATGCAAACTTCTAATAAAGTCTTCAATCAATCAATCAATGTCATAACAGGTGAAGATCCTGCAAAAAAAGAGAGAAAAAAGCAGATCTACAAGGTGCACACAGCATTGCAATGCATTGTGAGCTTGTAGAGCTTGTATTCCTGGCAAAGACATTTTTAGAAAAAAGAATTAGATTCCTGGGGGACCAACATCTCTCTACATCAAATGTCCTGGGCCAAAAAATAGGCAATCTACAGGGTCACAAAGCGTCGGACCGGGTTGCGACACTCTGTGAGCTTGAAGATTGCCTCCTTTCACTCAATGTTCACCTCAAAGGGATGGTAAGGTTCATGTGGTTAATGCTAAAGTATAGAGTAGAAGTAGTAGAGAGAGCGAGAGAGAGAGAGCGAGAGAGGTTTGTGGGGTGGATTGAGTCCAAGGACATCATTGTATGCCACAACATCAGTTTCCTCCCCTAATCTAGACACGCTGGCATTGGCCAGGGCTCTTTCTTTTTAAGTGTGAAAGTGGAATCGTTTCAAAGGCCGAAGTGCATGTGTTTCTTCACAGTCAGGGAGAAATGCAGCTAATTACAATAAACTGATTGAGTGATCAGTTAAATATGCTGATTAGAGCCCCAGTAGAGCACCTGGAGCCACTTGCACAGCGTGCATCTGTCTTCCAGGGGAGCTGCTGCTGCTTTAACTCTGTGTGTTACTGTGTGCGTGCGTGCGTGCGTGTGTGTTGACTCTTCAGGGGCTGAAAGCAGTATGCATATTTAATGCTGTTAGAACTCAATGGGGGTCTTTTTTCTGCAGGACCGAGTCAAATCAAAAGGGGAAGTGTTTGTGCGTGTGTATGTGTGCATGTGGGTGTGTGCGTGCGTGCGTGCGTGCGTGCGTGCGTGCGTGCGTGTGTGTGTAGGCAGGGCATATAACTAGCAAATCAATTAGTTTCATTTTATTGCGTGAGTTTTTTTTTTTTTTTTGCTTAAGTGCTGAGGGGCATGTCAGGTCGTTGACTGGTATCCACTGCAGTTCAAATAAGTACACGTGTTGTACCAATAGGACCAAAGCATTGGAGTTCAATCCTTCATCTTTATAATTTACAATTTAGGCAGTTAGCTGACGCTCTTAATCCAGAGCGATGTACATTAAGCAAGGTAAACGCAAGATAAATATTAATCTAGGATCATAGTTAAACCAAGAACCTATCATGTCTAAACAGTATAATATAAAGATAAATCCATAATCTGTACATTGAAACTATTTAAACTATAGTCATGACTCATAACATGCTATATCTAAATTGCATGTTAACCTTCATTGTCACCATAACCTGGTTATTCCCTCTTATCAGATTATTGTGTGTATGGAAACGTGCTCCGTATTCTTATGTACTGCTATATTCCGATATTGACCTGTTTAAAACCTCTGAATTCGAAATGATTGTGTAAACAGCATTTTCTATTGACCTGGTCACAGTTAGACACCCAATTGTATTCGGGTTATTGAAGGACATATTAGACATACACCTAATATGTATTTTTCTTTTAGATCTACAGTACTCCATCGTATGATTGTGTCCCGTGTGAAAGGGCAGATCTACAAGCTCACAACATATTTGTGGCATAGGAAGTAATAAACCAGGCCTTAATTGGACTATGACTCTTATCAGAATTCTCACAGCATTTCACTTGACGTTATGGCAGGTAGAGAGCATGCATTGTCAGGCAATTCCTGCAGTGGTGAACTTGTTTAGAGAGTAAAAAGATGACTGTCAGCAGACAAAAATAAATCCCCACATATTTGAGGAGGGGCTGAAACTGTCACAGTTTAGACGTTTCGGCGTTTTTGGATGGGGCCAAACATAGCTAAAGGGATTTATTTTTTCTCAAAAGGGTTGCTGGAGGCAAGAGAAGGTAAGAGGGTTATTTGAGGGTTATGTCGAGTTCACCAATCTATGAGTTCACAAGTTCACAAACGCAAATGTTTAAGTGCACCTATAGTTTTATACTAACCTTGGATTGGATGTCTTTAGGCTGTGCACCGTAGGAATGTGAATGTTTTTTTTTACCACTTTCCCTAAGAGTTCTATAGCAACCCCAGGGATCAATATCTATCGATCTATCTATCGATCATACACAGCTTAATCAATACATTGTCTTGTTTAAAATAAGGCCAGTAGCCAGTAGTACTGAGACTGTACCTTTGGCTGCTTAGTCACCACAGTACACTGTGAACTCTGCAACGTTTCATGTAACTACACAGTAAAATCCAGTAAAATTGATTTACCAATTTGTAAATACTATATTCTATTCTATACAGCGCTAGTACTCATTGCTATAGAATGCCTTGTACAGTAAAAGGAGTCTCACTGTCTCTCCAGCTCTCTAGTGAACAGAAAGTGCATTTTCAGGTCCTGATAGCATTGTATCCAATCAGGAGAGAGAACTCACACAAGATACAGATTAAACTAGGAAGGTGCAATTCTGGGAAATGGCAAGTGTGGTTGCACTGCTGAGAGTGGCGAGGAATCCACTGGGAACTGAAATCCGTCTTACCATTTATATTATATCGTCGTTGTCGGGTGGAAACCCTGTATGTCCAAAACTGTTTGTTTTGTATCATTTTTAAAAATGATTTAAACTAGTGAACAACAGCCGATCTACAAGCGCACAACGCTGTGTGCTTGTAGATCAGCTGTAATTTCAATGTACAGATCATGGATTTTTGAGCATAGTCCCGCCCATAAAAACTACTCTCAGCAGGGCATTTCCTGTTTACAGGCTCTTTAAATGGAAGATTTGCCTGTGTACCGTCAGGATGCAGTAGACTAGAGGTACAGTGGACTAGAGTAGACTACACTATGTGTGAAGTATCCACCTGTTTCCGTGAGAATTTACTGTAGAATTATGAACATGAAGGCGGTTTTAACACTATCCATCCTCTGTAAACACAGCTTGACCCCTCCTGACCCCTAGTGCCAGCAGGGGTCATCAGGGGTCAGAGCTTCTTGTCACCTCTCATGAACCCCTGCTAGTGACACAGCAGTTTACTTACCATCCGTTACTGGGGACTCTGGCAGGCAGTGTTGACATTCCTGACCCCAGGACACTAACGTGTATACGCACGCACGCACGCACGCACGCACGCACGCACGCACGCACGCACGCACGCACACACGCACACACACACACACACACATTGCCCTACATACACGTACTGTACTGTACTGTACTGTACTGTACTGTCATCCATATTTATGTCATAATACGGTACATAAATATGTAAATATTTCCCCCCTAAAATAAAGCATGTTTCTATTATGACAGATTGAATATAACCCCAGTAACCCTATTCTGGGTGACTGCGCTTCACTGTTCAGTTGAAACGCAGTCACTGTTTTATCTGTGGGTTTTATTAATATTGAACCAATGAAAAGTATTAACAAGAGCATGTGTGACTAAATCATAACCACCTTGGATCCATTGGAAAACTGGTTCTTTTTTATTATTATTATAATTTTTTTCCTGAAACGATTTTTGGACGTACAAGGTTGAGTGTCTGTGTTTTTGTGTACATTATATGAGAGAGAGCGAGAGAGCGAGAGAGAGAGAGCGAGAGAGCGAGAGAGAGAGAGAGCTCAGCTAATAAGCACACTCTCTGTCTTCCGCAGGGCGGCGATCGATGCCTTGGCTGCTCTGCTGTGCACAAGTAAGTTTTTCCACAACCTTCATTAATTTGTCTACCTCTAGAAGCTTTCCCATGTGTCACTACAGATAAAGAGATAAAGTCCATTACAGCACAAGTGTCAAGCTCAATCTTAGTGAGGGGCCACAGGTGTGTGGTTTTTAAGATGTTTTTGGGGGCTTTTCTGCCTTTATTGATAGTAAACAGTGGAGATATAGACAGGAAACGGGGTGAGAGAGACAGAGTAATACGCAGCAAAGGTTGCACGAATCGGGACTCGAACCTCAAACCCGTGACCTGTCAGAAATCAGAGCCTATATGGTATAGCAGCCCAGGCACATCTAGGTGTTCTTTTATGTTTTTTTACCACTTTCCCTATTTTGTGCATGTCATTATTATAGGGGGTATCTTTACAAATGGTACAGTTTGTACAAATATTATATAAAATATACAGTAGTATTATAATGTATGTCTGCAAAGTAACTAGCACAGTAACTAAAGTTTTCAAATAAATGTAGTGGAGTAAAAGTACAATATTTGGATCCGAGATATAGTGGAGTATAAGTAAAAGTATAGAAAATTGGAGTAAGTACAAGTTACAAATACCTCAAGATTGTACTAAAGTACAGTACTTAAGTAAATCTACTTACTTACTTACTTACTTACCACTGGTGACGGTTTTAATAAAGAAGAATTAACGGTTCAGCCTACAAAATGACCTACTTGGTCAATTACACCGTCGCTGATTCACCGTTGAAGTGTTGCTCAACAAGCCTGTTGACCTTCATTAAACATGCGCCCGTGTGTGGGAGCGACGAGCGAGGAAAAATCTACACTACTGTAAAGGAAAAGATAAAGACCAGGGTTAAGAAGAACAGGAGAGGGTGATTGTCTCTACCCGTACTCCTACGGGCTGGGGAGGGACCTGTCAGCGGGGAGTGTACTGGGAGGAGTAGCACGAAGGCTCTACTACGACGTCCTCCCAGTGGCGGCTCCTCACTGGCAGATGATCAAGTAGGATTCAACAGCAGTGACAACACACAGAACTACAAAAAAATTAGGAGGAAAAAGGTGTTTTGCCCCATTACAAGCAGGAACTGTATGGAGAGAGCATTGGAGTAGAACTGGTAAAAACAAAAACTATGCTTGAGTGACAGTTCACCACGTCATTGGACGTGAAAAAGCTTTGAAAAAAGTAGAACCAACAGCTCAAACCTTTTTTTTTGCATGTTGCTGCCTTCAATTGATAATGGCCCTCATTGTAGACCCTCAGCCTTGAACTTAACTGCCATTTTCCTTTCATAAATGTCATGCAAAATGTGTTTTGTTTGATTTTGATTTGATTTGATTCGTCAACTCACACGTTCTAGTACTCTAATTGGATTTTTCAATTGCAAATTGGTGTTGAACTTTTATTCCCTTGTTTTCTTAACTTATCAAAAAAACACATCAATATCCTCCTATCGAAGGTCGGTTTAGCATCAGTGGTTATTTCAAATGAAAACTAATGGCTTTGTATCTAGAGATGAGACATTGCTATGTGAAGAGAATCAGGGATTAGGTGATGATGGTGCTTCATATTCACAGTTTTCAATGTATTTAGCATAAGACACTCTCATCCAGAGCGACTTACAAATGTGAAATCAGTGTAAGCAGCAAGGTATGCATGCAAAATAGTCACATACAGTAAGTACAATGCAAAGAGAACAATGCAAACAGTAAACAGCTAAACAGCAAACCTAGTATCTGTTATGTGGACAAGCAAAACTAATCTAAATAACAAAAACCTGAATAAGTCACCAACATAATTCTGCATAGTATAACTGCCATCTGCATAGTATAACTAGCATCTGTAAAAATCTTTGATGAGTTAATTTCATTAAGCTATATGAACTAGAGCAGTGGTTCCCAAACCTTTTAGCTTGTGACCCAAAAGAGAAATTAGACGTTTGCCCGGGACCTACAACCTCACAATGTGTCGCATTGCAAAATGGGTCCCGACCCAGTGTTTGGGAAATAGTAAACTAGAGGAACAATGTTAAATCCCTGTCCATTCACTTCAAGGCTTCACAACAGCACTACAGGGTGGCTGCAGATGATGTTGCCGTGCTCGTGCAGGTCGTACTCATACACACTCTGTCACCTGTGAGAGCGGCTGGCACCGCTCAAAAATGGAGGTATAGAAGGTAGTGTCTGTAGACGTACGTTTTCCGACTGTGGCAGAGGAGTGGCAGTGACTTTGACATGTCTATTGCCAAAGAAATACATATTTACAATACATACATACATAGGTTCCACCGTTATCAAAAGGATAAAAACGCAATAAAGCTAGCAGCTTAAGAGTGAATCTGCAGTCATGACTATACAAGAGGTATTTATTCCACAGCTTGGAAGCCATGAGGAAGAAGAGTATGAAGTATGGAGCGTTGGCCAGTGTGTGTTTTTATGAAGTGTTCAACCAGTCTTCCTGTGTTACAGTATGTGTTGTGCACAAATCTAGCCCTACTGAAGGTGGAAATCTAAATAATTAGTTCCTTTTTAAAAATCTAAATATAATTTTGCTGGTAGAAGGAGATTTGTCGCTACACTGCAGGACTCTAGAATACCTTACCATTATTGTTGCCAATAGCAAAATGCACGCTGGTAATGTTATGCACATTTGTGTCTTATTTATGATTATAATAACATGCTGATGATGTTCATGCTCCGTCTATGTGACCAGTACTTTAATTCTTTAATACTCAGAGTGCAATTATTTCCCCCTGCATAATAATAATCTGCTTCTATTTGTTGCATTGTGTTAATTTCAACATAAATAAAAACCTACATTAACAGAATACTCTCGCTGTCTAGCCAGGCTGGATGAGAAATATCTCTCATAAACGGCAACATTAATGTCCCTGTTTCTCTGCTGCCCTGCACCTCTCTTACTAATGACTCACAGTCCGCCATTATTATTATATTGCCCTTTAAAATATTCTTATTAGCATGGCGCTTGCACTTAGGTAAGAAAGTACCGTAAGCAGGTCAGTCAGTGTCTTATTGTTTGTTTATTTATAGTAGCCTATATATTAATGGATGACATTTTTATAGCATTTTGCTAAGCAAGTTGCGAACTCAAAGCGATTTACAATGGTCCATTCATTCATACATTTGGGAAGTGAAGCGATGAACAGTCGACGCCAGAGTGCCGCGCTGCGAGCTTGTAGATCTGCTATTTTTGAAAAATCGTGACAATGTGTGCAAGAAACCTATGTTTCCATGTCAGTGGTGCTCAAACTTTTTCATGTCAAGGACCCCCAAGATGATATGTATGTATTTGGCCACGGACCCCCATCTCAAAATATTTAGTTCCAGGGACACC
Organism: Nannobrachium achirus; assembly: GCF_963921795.1. Classification (NCBI taxonomy): domain Eukaryota; kingdom Metazoa; phylum Chordata; class Actinopteri; order Myctophiformes; family Myctophidae; genus Nannobrachium; species Nannobrachium achirus. The sequence goes on from NC_137820.1 coordinate 46,965,116, forward strand.
CCAGAAGCAAAATTTGAGTTACAAATGTTCAAAAGATTTGCACACATTTTCACGACTTTTCAAAAATAGCAGATCTACAAGCTGGCAGGACGGCACTCGGTGCCACGCTGTGAGCTTGTATATCTGCTATTTTTCAATTGCTAAAGTTAATAGGGCGCCTCCACCTTGGGCCCAAGTAACTCAGTCCCACTCCCCCCCCCCCCCCCCCCCTTGTGACGGCCCTGAACGCTCTACCGACAAAGCTACACTGGAGCTACCCACTTGCGTGCGACTGAGGGAAAAATAGGGGGGAATACTGGCATGGTCTCGCTACAGTAGCTGATGCCATGATGAAAGTGTTTGTCTTCCTGTGTTTTCAAAGGCCGGGGCTTTGTTTGACAGCCAGTGTGCTAAAGAGATGTGAGGCCGTGTCACCTGTCACTGAGTGTCACACCCACATAGAGAGCACAGTCACAAGAACACACTTCTGATGGAAGTCTCAACAGCTTCCCTTAAAGAAAGTTTCCAAGTCTCTGACACAGTTAACATTTTATTTATGTTTTGTCCTTTTTTGGGGGTGTTTTCTTATTTTACCCCCAAACTTGAAGGACCTGTAACCCTTGCATTCCTTGCATAATTTATAATAATAATAATAATACTAATACTACATTAAATGCACAAGGTTTTTGTCTCTCGTCTGTGTGTGCGCATCTTTAGTTTGCGTATCTCAGAGAGGCGGTTGTCTAGAACCGCCGATCCCACCGTTAACCCCATATATGGGGCTGAATCGACTTTAAACTCTTCACAGGCACATCGGTGAAGACCTGAGGGAGTAGGCTATACAGTGCTTTGCCGTGGAGTCAGTTAGATTGGTGTCTCAGAGAATAAGTCTAATGGGGGACCATGGCCTAATCATGCACAGCAAATTGGGGTCTGTGAAATTAAAGAGGTTGAGAATCACTGAGCTGTGGCATAAATGAGGGTGCAAGCGGTGCAGTGTGCTAATCTGGCCCAAAGGGGTCAGTGTTGCATTGCACTTCATACAATCCCAGTTGCTGTGGGCTCACCACCTGTTGAATGTGTGTGTGTGTGTGTGTGTGTGTGTGTGTGTGTGTGTGTGTGTGTGTGTGTGTGTGTGTGTGTGTGTGTGTGTGTGTGTGTGTGTGTGTGTGTGTGTGTGTGTGTGTGTGTGTGTGTGTGTGTGTGTGTGTGTGTGTGCGTGCGTGCCTAGCTGTCTGTATTAATGAATGCTTCTCTCTGCCTGTGTCTGTATGCCTCTCACTCAGACGTGCAGACACACTCATTCAGTTCCACAGACTCTCTATAGGGGAAATATTAACCTAGTGCTATCTCCCTTTCTCTGACTCGCACGCACGCACACGCTCGCACATATGCACACACACATGCACGCACAAATGCATGCACACATGCATGCACAAGCATTCCTATTTTTTCCTAGTCTTTTTTCCTAGTCTTTCTTTTATGCTTCACTCTCGTCTCTTCTAATTTATTTCACCTCTTCACATATTTTACTCTCACTTTTTAGTCTCTCTCTCCTGTATCACCCCTCTCTCATCCTCCGGTCTCTCTCTGTTGTCTCTGCTCAGAAGTGTTCATTATATAGTATGGTATAGTATAGTATACCAGTAAGACTCCCTAATCGGGAGATAAGCGACCGTTGGTCGCTTATCTCCACAAATATCACAACCTCCACCTCTCACGTCATACGGGTAGCCATAGTTACACCTGGAATGTTGAATCTCCATATATGGAGATAACCTACGCATCACACAAAGTCTGACCTCACCAGCCCATACTTGGGCATGGATGACTTATATCTCCATATACGGAGATGGCCATATATGGAGATACGATGACATCACAGAGTCCACAGCTGATGATGTGGCGTGATGTCATACAATACACAAACAAGCCCTATATAAAGGGGCAATTCTCACCAGGGAAGAGAGCATTGCCTGGAATGTTGAATCTCCATATATGGAGATAACCTACGCATCACACAAAGTCTGACCTCACCAGCCCATACTTGGGCATGGACGACTTATATCTCCATATACGGAGATGGCCATATATGGAGATACGATGACATCACAGAGTCCACAGCTGATGATGTGGCGTGATGTCATACAATAAACAAACAAGCCCTATATACTGATGCGATACGATGACATCACAGAGTCCACAGCTGATGATGTGGCGTGATGTCATACAATAAACAAACAAGCCCTATATACTGATGCGGAGATATGAGCAGGGCAAAGGTGTGACGTGTGACGTGTGACCGACCGACGGACGGACGGCCGGTAGAGGTTTTCATAGTAAACTGCTCCCTGACGGTCGCAACTAGTAAGACGCATCAGGGCGACAAGCGACCTCGCCCTCGCGTCATGTCTTGGCCGGCTGTCCATTAATGTATATCGGACCAGTTACCCATATATGGAGATCCATGTACATATGGAGATATGCTGTGAGACCCCAAACATGCTTACTCAGTTATTCGTTATGTGAAAATCCTATGACGTCTATCACATCTGACATCATACATACATACATACAATCCCTTTTATGCCCATACATGGAGATCCCTGTCTGAACCAGCCACACAGATATGGGCTGTCTTCCTCCATATATGGCATGAAGTCCCGTTAGATATGGGCTTAATATTGATGACATCAGGGATCTCCATATATGGGCATAAAAGGGATTCTGTTAGAGTGGTTCCCATGACAACATACAATCCATTTTATGTCCATACATGGAGATCCCTGTCTGAACCAGCCACACCACTGTGTTTCACCTGTTTATGCCCATATATGGAGATTCCTGCTCTGAGTATCTGACATCACTGTGATGTCACCTGTGATGTCACAGTGATTTGTCAGGGGAACCACAGGGTGCGTTCGGAAATGCGCACTCAACGCACTGGTGTGCCATGTTGTCGTTCGTTTATTCGGTGCACTCAGTGCGGTGTTGTTCGAAAATCCAGTGCGCTGCGCACCGGATGTGCTGAGTGCACGCACTGAACGACCCTACTCAGAAGTTGGGGTTTGACAGTGTGGGGTGTCAACACAGTGTTTTGATTGGTTGATTTTCATTGCGGTGGCTCGCGCTTCTCAGCTGTGAACAATAGCATAGGAAATGATAACAAAATGCATAATTTGCGGCTTGGTCCTTTTATTGTTACACACGCATCAGCGTGTAAACTAACAGCACGTAGGCCAATGTTATGAATTAAATGACCTTTCAATAGCAACGTTACCTTAGCAACTGCTGCTTTTCAGAATGTTTTCCTCCAGAGTTCAGGCTGAAAAAGCGCACAGCTGCTTCTCTTAACTGGTCATTCGTAAATAAGCCACACTGAATGCACTCTACAACGTCACCACTACTAAACTGGGACTTAATTAATAAGTGTGTCTCGTGTTATGGCAACCACACTGGTTAAACTGACACAATATGTCCATATATATGGGCTTAATATTGATGGCATAAAAGGGATTCTATTAGTGTGGTAGCCCTAACAGGGCATCATCTGAGAATCAGATGTAGAGGTCAGCTCCATATATGGAGATCTTGGTGATGGTCCAGTCGTCTCTTGTATGGATATCTAGGGTTTGATCTTTGATGAGGTGATGTCACAACAATGTGATGTTACAATGGCTGTGATGTCACAGCAATGTGATGTCACAAGTTAACAGCTATAGACATTGAGGCGTTACTTACTCAGGCACTCACTCACGTACAGATAAGATGTGACAGTTTTCATGGTTAACTGCGACCTACGGTCGCTACTATACTATACTATATTATTGCGACCGAAGGTCGTATTATACCCTGAGAAACCTCGTAGCTTGTCTGACTGTCTGTACAGGAAGTGATGTCAGTGTGATGTCAGTGAGTCACAGTGATGTGGTACAGAATGACTCATATATGGGCATAAAAAGGATGTCCCGTGACATCACTTCCTGTACTGACAGTCAGACAAACTACGAGATTTCTCAGGGTATAAAAGTCCATATATGGTCATTCCCAGAAAAAGAAAAAAAAACTTTTATGTCCATACATGGAGATTTCTGATGTCATAAATTCCAGGTCGAAAATGAGAATGTTAGGGTACCATATATGGCCCATATATGGAGATCCACAGGCATCAAACCATGGCCCTAACTCACCAAGGCCCTGCTTGGCATTACTAATTAACGTATGTTTTTATGGGCATAACATATATTGTATATATATGGATACATATTATTATTAATAAAGGATAGAATAAAATAAAAAGTCCATATATGGTCATTCCCAGAAAAAGAAAAAAACCTTTTATGCCCATACATGGAGATTTCTGATTTCATAAATCCCAGGCCGAAAATGAGAATGTTAGGGTACCCCCTTATGCCCATATATGGAGATCCACCGGCATCAAACCAAGGCCCTAACTCACCAAGGCCCTGCTTGGCATTAATTACATACGTTTTATGCCCATATATGGAGATTCCTATATTGTCAATATTAAGGACATTATTAAGGACTAGAAGCTGGGCCGCCCTTCGGGCGGCCCAGCGTCTAGTCGGCGACCTGGCCAACTCGGAACAATGTAAATAGGGAATGAATGCCCCGCCCTTTAATGCAAACCCCATTATACCTGTTGTCATAGGACCCGTTTTGACCATCTGTTTGCCTGTGTCCATTTATGCCCATATATGGAGATATATAGACGCTGGGCCGCCCTTCGGGCGGCCCAGCGTCTAGTCGGCGACCTGGCCAACTCGGAACAATGTAAATAGGGAATGAATGCCCCGCCCTTTAATGCAAACCCCATTATACCTGTTGTCATAGGACCCGTTTTGACCATCTGTTTGCCTGTGTCCATTTATGCCCATATATGGAGATATCTGTTATCTGTCTGTCTGTCTGTCTGTCAGCGTCCATTTTATGTCCATATATGGAGATCACTGCAGATATAGTTCTGGGTCCATTTTATGCCCATATATGCCCATATATGGAGATATCTGTCTATTTGCGTCCATTTCACGCCCATATATGGAGATCTCTGAATCTGTCTGTCTGTGTCCCTTTATGCCCGTATATGGAGATCTTTGTGATTCTGCGTACATTTTATGCCCATATATGCCATTTGCGTCCATTTTATGCCCATTTATGGAGATCTCTGTATCCGTCTGTCTGTGTGTCTGTCTGTGTCCCTTTATGCCCGTATATGGAGATCTTTGTGATTCTGCGTAAATTTTATGCCCATATATGCCATTTGCGTCCATATAGTTCTGGGTCCATTTTATGCCCATATATGCCCATATATGGAGATATCTGTCTATTTGCGTCCATTTCACGCCCATATATGGAGATCTCTGAATCTGTCTGTCTGTGTCCCTTTATCCATTTTATGCCCATATATGGGGGCATTCATTTTATGCCCATATATGGAGAACGCGCGTGCCCGTGGGACGAACGGTTCTCATATGGGGGCATTCATTTTATGCCCATATATGGAGAACGCGCGTGCCCGTGGGACGAACGGTTCTCGAGATACGCGGATTACCTACATACATACACACTCACAGAGATTTTTTGTTGACTCATGTGGCGTACGTGATGTCAGAGCCTTTTATGAAGTGATGTCACAATGAGTCAGAGCTTTCGCCGATTTCCTCAGAAACAGCCTGATGTCAATAATCAACCCCGCATAAGGAGATTCCGAACGTTTCGCGCCGGTTCGGGAAAACCGCGCGTCGGGTCGGGTCGAGACCCGGCACTGCACTCCGTGCCGCGGCGGGGAACGCGCGTGCCGAATCTGAAGCCGGTGGGACGAACGGTTCTCGAGATACGCGGATTACAGACACACACACACGCAGAGACTTCTCGCATTTATAGATAGATATGTTATCAATATTAATGACATATATGGGAGGCGTGTTCCTCCCTCCGCGTCAGTGCCCACATCCTAGGTGGGGTTGGCGATAGGGCCTTTCTGTGTGGAGTTTGCATGTTTCCCCGTGTCTCCTAGGGCGTCGCAGCCGAGTGTGATCTTCAAGCTCACAACGGTTGCATCTGCGACGCGACGTGAGCTTGTCTGCTAGCTGTTAACCGGAAGTGTCCCGCAGATAATGCTACAGTAAAGTCTTGCAGAAACAGATGGATACTATACTATACTATACTATACTATACTATACTATACTATACCTCATGGTTTATTTAATTATCAAGATCCCTGATAAAAACTGTTATGGAATTAAAACAAAACTAATACATTTCTCCATTTGATAAAGATATGTATTTTGAAAGTTTGCAATGGATGTCTGTATGTATACAGTAGATGTACTGTACACAGAGTTTTTAACTGTGGCTAATTCTACCAAAGTCATGAAGATTGTAAGTGTAAAAATAGGAAATGAACACATTTTCATTGGAGTCATGGCACATCTGGTGGCTTGTTAAAGGATCTTGACACGTCCATTTCTACACTCTCAGAGTTAAGTTAAAGCCAGGATTGTGCTGTGTACTGTCACTTTGATCATATTTCAGTCCTACCGCTAAGTGTTATCTGACCGGCTACAGAGGCAAAGTCCCACACTACTTGTTCAATGTAATCTTTGCAAATACCCTTGCATTCAATGAAGCTTGAGAGGGTTTACCCGTGTAAACCCTCTCAATTTCTTCCAGCTGCATGTGCCCATCAGTGCATTTAGCCAGGCTCTCACAGAGCCTCGTGTAGAACATATTAAAGCTGTCAAACACATGCTTTTAAATTGTGATTAATCTAAAACCCTTTCTGTAATTATGCATACTGTATGCACAGCCATGTTTGTTTTCAACAACGGCTTCAATGGGCAACTAGTGCAGTCCTTATTGAAGAACTGAAGTTCTATACTGATGTCAAAGATGATATTATATAGTCATGGAAACCCATCCAATGGAGTTATTAATTGGTCTCTTAATTATTGTTGTTGTTTTACAATTTAACCCATTAAAGTCCTGAGGCCGATTCTACAAATGCATTCTAAATCCGTAGTTCTCAAACGTGAATGTGTTTGGCCACAAATTCAAGTCTAATCTCCATGGGGTGAGTAATCGATAGGAAAAAAAAGTCATTTTGGGGATGAACCATCCCTTTAAGCTTTTTCTGGACAAATTATTAACGAACAAAAAAAACATAACAAGTTGAAATATGGAGATACAAGGTTTCTGGCCAACAGTGACACCCTCTTATTGTGAGCGCGCAACGTCCACGACACAATTCTAAATGTATCCAGCCATGGTGTCTAGTGGCGGCCTTCTATTTAGAGAGCTCTAAGCTGTTTATGATTTATTCAATGCTGTGCTCCGCTTTATGTCAAAGTGCCAATTTGCACAAAACATCAAGGGGGAGGGAGGACTATGTTTACTGATAAACATGATTTTAGTCTTTCTCTTTGATCTGTTAAGACATGTTTTGCTGCGACATAAAGGCTGCAATTAAGCTCAGTAGGCCTATTGCTGTCATTTCAACATCTATTTTGGGGAACCTCTATTTCAAAAGATCTTTATTATTATTATTATTATTATCTTTTTTTTTTCTTTTGTGGAGTGGTGGGGGCATCAAACATGTTTTAGAATCAAACTGCCAGTGTTTGGATGTAGCTAACTTCGTATAGTGTGTTGTATTTCTTTTGGAAACATTAAAAAATAAGAAAATAAACGAATTGCTTAACGACCCGCTCCCCCACACAAATATTTCGGTTTGATTAATGTCTTGAATGTGTTGAAGCGTACCCATGACAATTCTGGTCGTTTATTGTGCTATGCATGTCTCCAAAGCATTCATATAATCTGGTTCTCTTGTCGCCTGGTAAACCATCCTGCAAACATTTCTTGACATTTTCATGTCAAGGAACCCCAAATGTCATTGTGTTTGGCTGCGGACCCCTATCTGTAAAGATGATGTGCCAAGGACCCCACAAGAAAAGATTTGTGTACACCAAACATTCTTTTAATAAATAAGTAGCAGATCTACAAGCTCACAATGTGTCACATCACAATGCGTTGTGGATGCTTGTGGAGCTCGCTTATTGGCTATTTGAATAGCCAACATATGTATGTATAATATAATTCTGTTTGGAAGTTCTCACTTTCTGGGGGATTAAACATGTAGGGACAGTTACTATGAAGACCTCCACCGGCTGTCTGGCCCTACTCTTATCTCTGGCACCGTTGCCCCTAATATCTATGCCAAACTTTGCACACACACTCCTTGGCTGGCAAACCACAACCTCCGCCTCTGATTTCTCACATGCCCCTCTTCTAGCGCCACCATGAGGTTGCTAAACACTCCAAGTGGTCTAAATATAGAATTCACCTGAAAAGGTGAGATTCACCAGCCCTACATGTAGCTAGTTCAACTGAACATGAAAGATAACAATTAACCTTGTAAATGGCCAAACTTGGCTTCTTTTGAAGTTATCCTTATCTTGCAAAAACATAATGAGAGACAAAACTTGCTGTTTGGTGTTTTGAAACTTACAGTACAGAGTGTCCCCACTCCCCAGGGTTGTTTTACCCAAATAAATGAGTTTATTCTGGGCCTTATGGTAGTGCCGATTAAGATCATATGTGTGACTTTGCATTAACACATACAACAGACCTGCTGGCAGTTCAATGCCCATACTGTATTACAGGGGTACCCACACTTTTTTGACTCAAGAACTTATTTTAAAATGGCCAGCTCGACAAGATCTACCCACACATAAAAGTGTTCTCCCATTGCTGAAAATAATAACAAAATGTACCAGGGTTTTGGAATAGTGGTGCTGGCATTACATAAGACAAACACTCTTGGAATGGGACATAGTGGGGTGGGGGAAAACACATTTTATGACTTTGTAATACTTTATAAAACTAACGGATGTAAAGTTTTAGACATTTCTAATAATTAGCAATTGTTTTTTAACACATATCAACTATTCTGGCCGGGGTTCCCTGGCACATATTTTCAGATGGGGGTCCATGCCCAGATACATCTCGTTTTAGAGGTCAAAAAGTGTGAGAACCACTGGCTTAAAGTATGGGAACTGTACGTGTTGAAGAATTAGCTTGACTTCCCTTGCAGCTCTGTGTGTGTTTACGATGTGTCTGCGCGCGTGTGTACAACTTTATCGGCTCCATTTAAAATGCTATGAGGTGTTTTAATTAAATAGACTAAAACGTTTGTCACGCCGACACAGAAATGCCAGTGTCGTGTTTTTAAATAAAACTATCCTTTGGCTCTTTCACAGCTTTGTGCTTCTTGTTAAATTACACACCGGAGCAACAGCGACGTGCGTACTCTTATTGCCTTGTAAAGTGCATCTCAGAAACTACTAGTGGCTGACATACACAACTTCATAAAGATATTTAGGAATGTTACTGCCTAAATCTCATGTGTCACAAGCAGTGATGGAAGAAGTACTCACATCACATGTTTTACTTAAGTAAAAGTATCAATACTGCAAGCAATGTAGATATAGAATGTATTACAAGTCCTGTACTCAAAACGCACATGAGTAAAAGTAACAAAAGTAAAAGTGCTCATTGTGCAGAATGTCCATCTTCACAAGTTAAACATCTTTTGAAAATAGCCGATCCACAAGCTTCAGGGATGAAGTGGTTAGTGTGTTTTGTGGAGTAAAAGTACAATATTTTCCTCTCAGATGTAGCGGTGTAGAAGTAAGTATTGAAAATTGTAAATACTGTTTTGTAATAAATTAAATTCTAATGAAGAAAAAAAAATCGTAAGGACAGCACTTGAGTACATCTACTATGTAGTTACTTTACACCACTGGTCACAAGCTACTTACAGCCTCTCCAGCTCTAAGAATGGTGATCTCCGTCCGTCCGTCCGTCCGTCCGTCCGTCCGTCCGTCCGTCCGTCCGTCCGTCCGTCCGTCCAACCTCGTTGGTTCCAAACAGTGTAGCTCAAGAAGTTAAGAACTACTGCAACGCATCTCAAAAACTACTGTCAGATAGATTACCATGGACTTATTTTGTGTGCACATCCTCCATACCCCCCAGACAATTCTCCCATACTGATGTTGGAGACCCCATGACCTTTCCTCCAGATTTACACTTACACACAAGATATATGGACATCTAATTAGTCAGATTGCCATGAAACTTGCTGAGCGCATTCATGCTTTCCAGAGTGTGTCTGGATTTTGGTGACCCAATGCCCTATGTTCTTGCTAGCACCACCCATCCTTATAGGTCAAAATGCCCAATTGCATGCATGGTATGGTATCTCAGAATAGACTAGATGGGCAGATAGCCATAAAATATATTACTTAGTTGGGTGTAAGGAGTAGCACAGCCTCTAGGCGCTGCTAGTGAGGCTTTTAGTGTTTTATATTGGTTTATATTCATGTCCTGACCTGACTATTATACTAGATAATTTAACAGGTGGCTCTGTGTACATACATTATGTATGTTAGTATAAGAGTGTGTGTGTGTGTGTGTGTGTGTGTGTGTGTGTGTGTGTGTGTGTGTGTGTGTGTGTGTGTGTGTGTGTGTGTGTGTGTGTGTGTGTGTGTGTGTGTGTGTGTGTGTGTGTGTGTGTGTGTGTGTGTGTGTGTGTGTAAAGGTCAAATGGATTTGTAGGTCTGTCATTAAACCAATAATCCATTTATCACAGCTGGACACAGGTGCCTATTTAAATAAGTGGATATAATGTATGTACGTGTGTACATGTGGATTCAAGTATCTGTGTGTGTGTGTGTGTGTGTGTGTGTGTGTGTGTGTGTGTGTGTGTGTGTGTGTGTGTGTGTGTGTGTGTGTGTGTGTGTGTGTGTGTGTGTGTGTGTGTGTGTGTGTGTGTGTGTGTGTGTGCGTGCGTGCACGCGCATTAAAAGGTCATATGTGATTAGTAGAGAGGGGCAATGGGTTTCTTAATACGGTATTAATCCATTTCACACTGCAGGGCACACTGTATACACAGATGATTTGTGTGTGTGTGTGTGTGTGTGTGTGTGTGTGTGTGTGTGCCTTTTTGCTGTTGAAGCTTTGGCCACACAAGGGTTGAATTGAAACTTGCTGTGTAACGCTGTTGGTGAATTATCTGATAGTTCTTTATACCAGCTGATCTTAAACTATTTTCAGGTCAAGGTTTTGACCCACTGTTGAAGACATGTATTATATAATAGCATCTACTCTCCACTCCACAATGTGGGCAGAGATTAAAAAATAAAGAAAATGTTGCAATAATATATTTAATATATGAGAACAAAGGGGTTCTACAGCGCGCCTCAGCCTAGTCTGGTGCATCACAGGAGCAGCGACAGATGTATTCAGAGGAGAGAGACACTAGAGACAGACAGTTCAAGCCCTTTATCCAGTATAAGAAGTTAAAGTCGACTGTTGTTTCAACGCTAATGCGTCTTCCTCAGAGTCATGACTCTGAGGAAGACGCAGTTTGCATCATACTAGTTCAAGTTCAAGTTTTATTAGAACACATCATTGCATAACAGTATGAATTTTGATGCTATTTTTGAAAAGTCGTGAAAATTTGCAAATCTTTGAAAATATGTATTTTTTTAAGCGAACATTTGCAACTCAAATTTTGCTTCTGGGGCCTCCCTGGAACTAAATATTTTGAGATGGGGGTCTGTGGCCAAATACATATCATTTTGGGGGTCCTTCACATGAAAAGGTTTGAGCATCAGTGACATAGAAACATTTGAAAGGATTTGAAATATTCAAAAACTTGCACGAATGTTCACGATTTAAAAAATAAATAGCAGATCTACAAGCAGTGCGGCACTCAGTGCCGAGCTTGTATATCTGCTATTTTCCAATAGTTAAAGCACCCAGGGCCCAGAATTTGGTGCGACACCTCTGGCATCACCAGCCCTGAGGGCACCGGGCGTGGGGGGGGAAGGAGGTCAGAGAGGTAGCGGGGAGCTTGGTATGTTGAGGGCCTCGTACAGTACGTGGGTGCTGTTCAGTACTTTTAAATGCTCCTTCTTTGACTGGGGGCCAGGGAAGGTCATGGAGTACCCGTGTGATGTGGTCTCTGGATGGGGTTCTGGTGAGTAGATGGAAATAATGAAATAATAAAAAAGGAATAGTCAAAGAATAGCAGCGGCATTAAAATAAAGTTGGACTGTTTGGCCCCATATCTCTTAGGGTGATTGAAGGTGTTGTGTTCAAGGTTCCTACTCTTAAGTTATACACATCTGTCTGTGCCAGACAGTGTCCTTGGCATTGCTTAACACAGTCCCAAACAGGCAGTCGGGTGGCAGGTGGTGGGTATTCGTTCCAAAATGTTTTGTAATTTTTCCTGGCTTCAGGGGGGGGGGGCTTGATGTGCCCTTGATTCTGTGGCTACGAAGACATTTGAAACAGTGGTTGGTTGGGATGGCTGGCATCTTTGATACGCCTGGAGAGTTTTGACGTTTGGACAGTACATTTCCCCTTGATTAAAGGGATAAATATGTCTTCTTCAGGTGAGAAGATGAGCATACTTTGAAAATGCCACTATTTAGGCAATTTTCAAAATATCAAGAGCCGCGTCTCAAGTCCTTAAATAATTCCTATTTCCTTCACTTGTTTCCTATTTCCTTGTATGTTAGTCCCGCCCACCTGGGAGTTGGCCTATCACCTGTGATGTTGTCATCAGAAATGGCCAATGGGACGTCCCCTCTTCTATATTTCCTCAATGGGAGGGACTAACATACAAGCAAGGAAATAGGATTGATTTAAGGACTTGAGTAACCAATGCCATCGAAGATGTCTAGAACACCCATCTATGTATACTGCTCCCACATTGTTGCTCTCTCTACCAGCAGAGGTGAGTTTCAGACTTGTAACTGTTTGAAGATTGCCACACGCTAAGATCTACTGTATCTCTCTCTCTCTCTGTCCCTCTCTTTCCACAGAGGCTAACGTCCAATCAGCAGTGTCTAGAGGCTACGTCTCTGGTTTGTTGAGATTTTACGAGGACTGGAGCAGTAAGGACACTGAGCATGTCGCCCTAGCGATCCGCTGTGCGTTGCTGCGCTGCCTCCACGAGCTGACTAACAGCACTGCAGGCAGACATGCTTTCGTGACCCATGGAGGGATGGGCCTCCTGTATCAAGTTACACAGGTACACTTCATCATTTCCATTCTCTCTCTCTCTCTTTTTGTTGCTTTTTACCCCTTCTCATCAATGTAGTCGTCATGCCAATCGATTCCTCCCCACACACACATCTCTGTGTTGTCGCTGCTGTTGTATCCTACTGACTCGCCTACTAGTGAGGAGCCCCCACCGGGAGGACGTACAGCCTTCCCTCCACCGAACACGGGCCAATTGTGTTCATGTAGTAGACGCTTGACAAGCCACGGTGGATTCGAATCCACAACCTCTGCAGTGGTGGTGGGCAGGCACTTTGCCACTGTGCCAGCCAAGCTCTTTTTCATTCTTTATCCCAGAGCCGATGCAGACAGCATCGTATCCATTCTGTCAGTCCTACTGATTGCCACGTCGCTTTAATCTGCTTCTGTATTACATAAGAATAAAGAAGTGACAAAATGAAGAAAACGACAACCGAGTCTCTATTTAAGCTACTGGGACACGGATTTCTAGGATGCTTTAGGGGGCAATAGAAAACAAAACAAAACAGGGGGATTCTTTGAAGCTAATGGATAGGGGTGAAGAATCAGCACACTTCTCAGTTAACCGCACGAACCACAGCAGCGATATTCTGGTCAGAATGCCAGAACATTCAGAGAAAACAGGCCAACATTTGGCAAAATTATCCAATGTACAAGCTCGCAATGCTGAGCTTTTAGCTCGACTATTTTCGGTGAAGAGATGGGGTGTATATTGGGGGGAAAAGGAGGAGGACAAAAATAGACCCCAAAGGGACCCTGGTCAACAAAGTAATTATATTAGGGTTTAGGTAGTTAATGAACAGGATCAGAGGGGTGTTTACTGCTCTGGGGGGTGCAGATCCAGTAAGCACTTTTGCTCTTTTTAAACTTTGAGAGCTGGATGTAGCTCTGAAGTGCTGGCATAAAAAAAGCAACACATGCAGCCTCCAGCCTTTTCTGCCTCTACGACTACTCCTGGCGGCGTGACTCCAATATCCAGCTCTACTTTCATCAGCGCTCTCTCTCTGTGTCAGTGAATAATGTGAGCGTATATAACCCAAGGAGCCGGCAGCCAGCTTCTGTGCTCCTGAAGGTGATGTAACAACAACAAACGTTGAAACCATGAGGCATGCTGCTGTCGTTCCAACGATGGTGGCACCGTATCTGCATCACTGCAGCGTGTTCTGCAGGGGCGCGGGGGGGGCTGTCTCAGCAAGGCCCGGGGAGCGGAAAAAAGCCTTTCAACTCTGCCTAGGGAAGCTTACTACAGCACTCTTGACATCAAGCTCCAGGTCACATACAGTGTAGCTACTGTACCTGGCATCTACAAGCTACACAGTTATTTCTGCTCAAAAAACTATTGGGACTTGTTTTAGAACTGACCTCCAGGTGTTTCCTGTTTACCTGGGCCCGTCTCAATGTACTGCCTCTTGCGTCAAAATAATTATTTTAACTTCAGGGATGTGCAGAGAGTTATGGGGGTCCTTGAAATTAAAATGTTTGTGAACAGCAGAAGCTTCCTGATGTATTCCTCACCAGCTTGTATAGGAATGTCACTGCATTGATGCTAATGCCGTTGTGTGAGTTCACTTTGCTCAAATGGAAGGTGCCACACTGCAGCTTGTCAATGTGGCTGCTAGTCTTCATAATGCAATCCAGGTCTTAATGTTGAAGGTCAGTCAGCCACTGGAGAACTGCGGCGAGGCGCTTCTGTCTCGCAGGCGTTTCTGATGACATTGACATGTTGTTTTACGGTTGCATCCGCTTGTTTGGTTTGCAGACCTGTCTGTTCACCAAGGGCCTGGAGTCTTTGGTGGATCCCTCTGTCCAGCTGATGAGGAAGTGCTATCCTAAAACCGCTCTCCCGATGAAGTCGGACGTCTCCGTGTACTGCTTCGAACTGCCCCGGAAGTCAGGATCCGCCCCCGTTGTCCCCGAACCGGGTGAGTCACCGTGACTATAACGTCTGTAGCGGTGGTTCTCAAACATCTTTGGCTCAGGTCACCCCTGTAAATAATGTTTTCATCCATGGCACCTCTGAATTACACGCTTACTTTACAGTACCTTACGATTATCTCATGGTACGTAAATATGTAAATATTTCCCCCTAAGATACAGCATGTATTTTGACCGTTTAACCACTTGAACCCCAGTATCCCTATTCTGGGGGGAATGGCAGAAATGGCCGATCTGGTGTAGATCTAAAAGAAAATGCGCCAAGTACAGTGCGATTATAAGGGTCTAAGTGGTTAAACTGAAGTGCTATTGATAAATTCCAAAGAGGTTTGGTGTAGAGGGCAGGCTAAGTACATAGTGAAAGGTCTATTAAGTATTGACACTTGACAGTTCAAGTGGTTAAATATCTGGAAACACAAATTGACATGAATCCAACATACACTGATGAGTGTGCTGTCAAACCATGAAACTATATGGAATCTACGGAAAGGTTGTGGGGGTCCCCCTTCATCTCTCTCTCAACTAAGTGGTCCCTGGCCTGAAAACGTTGAAGACCCCTGCTCTACTCACTTACTTACACACGCTTGTCGTACTCACTCGTACACCCTCACTGTCATGAGGCATGAGGCACACAACACAATTATGCATGACTTGGTAAAGTGATGAAGGTTGAGAGCCTGAGGTGTTGAGTGTCAGCTGACCAGTAAACTTGTTGTTTATCATCTAATGAGCCTGGCTCCAGGAGCTATGGAAATCTATTATTCATTATTGTGGATCTCGGACTATAAAAAACCTGATCTGCGGAAAGGGGAAGAGATTCATTACAGAAAAATAAAAACCGCAACTATATCAGAATTTAGTTGAATCTCTGTCATCTTATGTCTACCTTAAACAACTTCTTTCTTTCTTTCTTTCTTTCTTTCTTTCTTTCTTTCTTTCTTTCCTTCCCCTTCTCTCTCTCTCCTCTCTCTCTCTCTCTCTCTCTCGCGCGCGCGCGACATAGTCGATTCAGAAGGCTGCCCTAGAGGTCTAGAGAGACCCTAGAACTAGGGGGAGTTTTTTGTTGCCAAAAAAGTTAGAAAAAGTGCTTACTCAGGGTGGGATAATGTCGTGTCTCTGCTCTATAGTGTCTTGAGACTACTAGTACTTGTCAGACTTTCTTCCATCTTTCCGGATAAACTTTATTTTGCCGCGCTGCTCCTTTCACAGTTTTGGTGACACACACTTGGGCCATATGTCAAATCGACCGGCTTCATCGGCACTGGTCCGCTTGCATTTTTCTATATACGTTACGTAGTTTCATTTATATTAATGTATTAGTACATTTTTTTTCTCCATTGACTTAAATGGGAAAATGCAAAAATTACACTTTTCCCAAATATGGAGCTGACTGACATCAGATGCTATGCCTTTTTCCCTTGTCCCTCCTCCCTTTCATCCTACCTTCATCTTTTGGTCATTTAATCTTCCTTTAGTCTTTCTATTCCAGCTCATTCATGTTTCATCATCACACAGCGTTGCTACTGTAGGTGTAAAGCTCTCCTCAGTAAGACTGCAGGTCTGTGTGTTCAAACACACTATGGTGCTGCAGTTCAACCCTGCGTGTGTGTGCGTGTGGTGCGTGCGTGCGTGCGTGCGTGAGTGCGTGCGTGCGTGCGTGCGTGCGTGCGTGCGTGCGTGCGTGCGTGCGTGTGTGTGTGTGTGTACTGGGCAGTGGTGGCAAGTAAAAGTCCGGAGTTAGAAATGTACTTGAGTAAAAGTATGAAAGTGCTGGCATGAAAATGTACTCAAAGTACCAAAAGTAAAAGTACAAAACGTTTGAAAATAGCAGATCTACAAGCTCACAAGGCTTCGCGATGCGACGTGTTGTGAGCTTGTAGATCTACTATTTTCAAATAGTCTAGCTATATAATAGGGCTAAAGTTGTAAATGTATGTTTTATAATATAATCATTTATATTTGCAAAGCAACTAGTAACTAAAGTTTTCAAATAAATGTAGTGGAGTAAAAGTACAATATTTGGATCCGAGATGTAGTGGAGTAGAAGTAAAAGTATTGGAAATTGGAAATACTAAAGTAAAGTACAAATAACTCAAAAGTGTACTTAAGTACAGTATTTAAGTATATGTACTTTAGACCACTGGTACAGGGTTGTATGATTTCAATGCGCTCTTCTCTCCAGCTCTCATAGGAGACGTGCACCTATCGTAGCCCCTCCTCTGAGAGAGTCGACTGTATCTCTAGTATGAAATACTGGAGGCTCCATCCTGACCTTCACTTCCTGACTCACAGCCACTCACAGGGCTTATCTATGATTACCTTGACAACCATTTCTTAACTGGCTGAAAGGAGGGGGTGGAGGGGGGGCAGAGAGAGAGAGAGAGAGAGAGAGAGAGAGAGAGAGAGAGAGAAGAGAGAATGTGATTGAGTGAGGTGGAATGTGATTGAAAAGGTGGAAGATTGATAGACAAAAAAATAATAATCTTGTTTTTTTTTGGGCAGAATCTTTCAGCGTTCATGTCAAAATAAACATGTTGAATTGGAACTAGAAAATGGACTTGGGGTGGAGAAGGAAGTCATTCACACAGACAGTGAGATTATAGAAAAACAGTGAATGGGAAATGTGGACCATCAGTATGCAGAGAGAGTTAGTATGATGACATTCTCCTCAACCTGTGGGTCGGGACCCCCAGGGGGGGTCACAAAAATTATTTTGGGGGGTCCCCAGATGATTAACTTAATGTGCAACATTGTTTTCTCACTCAACAGTAAACAAACCAACATAAAGTTTGAGTGTAGAGAGGGTATCTGCACATTTCTAAAGTGACAATCTAAGGACTTTTAATACCTCTAAAATGGCAAATTAAATATTGGTCAAATTTTCAAATATTAGAGGCAGAAATTGTGAAAATAAACAATCTACATGCTCACAACGCCTCGAAACGTGAGGCATTGTGAGCATGCATTGTGAGCATGTGTTGTACAAAATGTAATGTCTCAACTCTTAGTGCTTGTAGGGTGAGGGGGTCCCCAGTTAAAACGGGTTGAGAACCTGCTCCAAATGAACCCCACCGCCCATGATAAGTGGTCACTGCACTCACGTTTAAAAATGCATTCCATCAAACTTTCAGATGCTGTTTTTCTCCCAGAGTGGAGGAAGAATGTTTAGGATTTTTAATGTGATTTCTCACTCTTGAAATATGTAATCCTTGGTTTCTGTTAATTATAAACGATAATAATCAGAACTGAGGGAGCGCTCCTCCTGATCACAGCAGCAGATCTGCTACTGCTCGCCCAGCTGCAGTCCATCAAGCCTAATTTTTCTCTGTCCTGCGACGGTCGTGTGCAGACCTCCAAGCTCAGAACGTTGCATTGGTGACGTAATGTGAACTTTTATACAGTATCAGCTACTCATGACGAGGAATATTGTTGCGCAATGAAGTATGTCTCGATAAGGGTGCACCCATGGGCACCAGCGCTCCCCAAAACAATAGGTTTGGGGATCTGTTGGTAATTGATTACATGATACAGTCACCTGTGCATTATGTCCTCCATAGTGCATTCAGTCTCAATGTTTGTAAACAAATAATTGGTCTATATGGTATAATATTACTGTTTTGGCAGAGTAATACCTAGAAAAAGTAATAATATTATTAGTAATACGTTACTGCCCAACACTGAGGTCATGTCTTGATGTTTGTTGCACCTCTGTTGTCTTCTCCTCTATAGAGCTGAACAGTGAGGAAGACAGCGAGGAGGAGGAGGAGGATGAAGACGACAATGAGAGTGAAGACGCAGACAGTAAAGACTATGTGAGTATGGTGTGTGTGTGTGTGTGTGTGTGTGTGTGTGTGTGTGTGTGTGTGCGTGTGCGTGTGCGCGTGTGTGTGTGTGTGTGTGTGTGTGTGTTAAATCACGATTTACGATATTATCGCAATAATCAAAATCCATCATGGGGTGGAACATTTGCCAAGAAACGCGACGCGTAGTGAGTTTGTAGATCTGCTATTTTTTGGCAAAGACATTTGATAGAGTGAAAAAAAGATTGTATCAAGTACATATATTATAAGTACGTTTTACCAATAGAGGGTTTAAGTGATACCGGCTCTGCAAACAAAATGTGAATTGATCCCAGTGCATGACAGAGGACGATATCACGATAAATGAAACTCCACGATACAATTATCGTGAGTGTTTTTTATCCTGTGTGTGTGTGTGCGTGCGTGCGTGCGTGCGTGCGTGCGTGCGTGCGTGCGTGTCTTTAAGTGAAAGCTGAAGTGAGGAGACGTAGAAAGAAGCGGCGGGAATGTAGACTGCAGTATATTGATGATGGATAGAGACAGTTGAGAGGAATGTAGACTGCAGTATATTGATGATGGATAGAGACAGTTGAGAAGAAGATTAAAGAAAACAAAATGAAAGGACGACCTTCGAAAATCGAGGGGACAGAAAAAAATTACAATAAAAGATGAACACGATCAACAAGTTATAGTTTGCTTCACAGATTTGACTCGATGTTCTGTGAATCAGAAACCCTAGAGCAGTGTTTCTCAACTTTTTTTCAACTTTTCCCTAGAGCAGTGTTTCTCAACCTTTCTTCGCAAAGTAAAGCCCTGCTTCATCATACAAGGCTGTCGCACAACAGTAGTGAAAACAGCAGATCTACAAGCACACAACGCCTCGCACCGCGAGGCGCTGTGTGCTTGTAGATCTGCTGTTTTAAATCGGCTAGTTTAAATCATTTTTAAAATGATAAATACAATACTGGCTTTCAAGCTGTTTCAAGGGGCACACCAAAGGTCCCCAGGCACAGTGGTTGAGAAACACTGCCCTAGAGAACATTAAAGGAATAAACAAAATGTCTGCCAGTGCACTTAGACTTTTAAATCTTTCTCCCAATTCAGTGTTTAGCATCCTGCTCACTGCTCAGTCCTGTATAGTTCAGTTGTTCTCAACCTCTGGGCTGCATGTGTGTGTGTGCGTGCGTGCATGCATGCGTGTGTGTGGTTTGTCAAAGGCAATGTGCATGACTAACAGTACCCCTCATTCCCCATCTCCAGGACGATGACTTGGAGACAGACGTGGACAAACTTCGGTCTCGTCCTGAACCAGACAGACCTCCAGAACTGCTGGCACAGTACAGCCGCCTGCGTCCAGAACTCGTATACGAATTCCAGGTGTGTGTGTGTGTGTGTGTGTGTGTGTGTGTGTGTGTGTGTGTGTGTGTGCGTGTGCGCGCGCGCGCGCGCGCGCTGCGTGCGTGCGTGCGTGCGTGCGACTATGGGTTTGTGTGACTGCGGGTGTCAGACATCAGTCAGAGCTGTTTGCACGTTATCTGTGTCCAACAGGAGTTCAAACAGGACTTCAAAGTACACTGCTGTGTAAAATCCAGCCTGTGTAGTGAGTGACAGTCAGAAACGGGTGGGGATGTTTGGATTTTAAGAAACTAACCGTTTATCCTAGGTGCACGGGTTAAACCAAACCAAAAAATACATAAGAATATACGTACACATTCAAAATAGTGATGGAATAGGGACGGAAAATAGTTATGAGCTTGTAGATTGTAGCAACTAAACATTTGCGGTAACTGTCTAGTAGTCCTTCACGCTTGGAGGACTTTCATCCCATTCCAGATAGGCTTTCCTCACATGAACTGGACAGGGCCATTCCAAAACATGAATGGAGAATTCCGTGGTAAATCACCTTTTTACCTTATTTTCCTGTTATTTAGTCTTCAAAAAACTGGTCTGGGTGTTTTTTTTTTCTTTTTTAAATCCAAAAAATCATTCTTGTCAATTTCGGCCGAGCCGCAACAGGTAAACCATCGGATAGTTACGGACCTGTAAGTGTCCATTTGAATCCCCTCAAGTAACCCAGAGTGTCACTGGACCTCACTTTGAAAACTACTGCATTAACTCATAAGTACTCTGTACTGCTTTGTCCCATCAATGACCTATAGTGCAACTGAATACAGTAATCATTTCATTGTAGTGAATGCAGCCTCAGGACTGACTCCTCCCCCAACCAATTCCCTGATCTGGGCCAGATTTACACTTTTTACTCTATGCACAGCAGTCATATTGCCTGGTAAGAAATTGGGCCTCAATTCCTTATACTTCCTGAACAGCAGGTCTTACCAAGTCAAGCATTTCATACAAGCGCAGACTCAATGTGAATTTGTACACTCAATCTGTACTCACTCAACCGCTGTGCTACACTAAATGGAACAGAGCCTTCGTTAGAATCATTGGTAACACCTGTGAAAGAAGTACAGAAGAGGCCCAATTTATTTCCAATTGGCTGCTGTGTATAGAGCCTATTGTGTGCTGGTGTCACACAACGAAAATGTACAAACTCTCATCTGTTGCATTGTGATGCGCCATGAGCTTGCAAAGCGGGCCAAGTGGCGCACAATGACCAAGCATAAACCAGGCATATGGCACACACAGTACAGTATGCTCACTCCTTTGGCTCCTGTCCTCTGTCTGGTGTTTGCTGTAAGTACTGTATGTGGTTTAAGTGATAACAGCTGCTGGTCCAGCTGTTGTTCAGCCAGCTTTTTATGGAGGAATTTTAATGTTAACAATGGAGCTAATCGACTTAAGGCGAGGTAAACTGAGGTCCCGCTTAGACTGCCATCATATCCAATGTATTTCTTGAATCCGATCCTTGGAACCAAAATGTTCACACTGTTACTTGCAGGTGATCAGATCTGTGTGTTGACTGTGTTCAGACTGATTTAAACAACGTCAACAAAGAGCCACCCTGCATGACCTACAGCAGGGATCTTCAATGTTTTCAGGCCAAGGACCCCTTAGTTGAGAGAGAGATGAAGCAGGGACCCCCACAACCTTTTCATAGATTCCATATAGTTTCATCGTTTGACAGAACAATCATCAGTGTATTTTGGATTCATGTCAATTTGTGTTTTCAGATAGTTAACCACTTGAACCATCAATACTTTAAAAACTTGAACTTTCACACTGTACCTAGTCTGCTCTTTTCCCCCTCTACACTAAACCCCTTTGCCAAAAATAGCCGATCTCTGGAATCAATGAACAGGTTGTGGGGTCCCTGCTTCATCTCTCTCTACTAAGGCCTGAAAACGTTGAAGACCCCTGTACTATAGCCTATTGTTTTTGTGTGGGGTTCGGAAGACCTATTTTTATATATATTTGCACCTTCAAAAAAATTAACTGCTCATCCTTGAGATTCACTTTTGCCACTCAAAGATAATGTGTGACATTGCATAATTTCTTTTCCAACTTTATTTATAGGATTTTCAAGTATAAAGACATACAACCCCACATATGCCCCGAACTCCCAGGTTCCCTCACAAACAAAAAATAATTATAAAACAAATAAAGAAGGGAAAAGAATAATAATGATAGAATAATGATTACATACAAATAGTTTAAGTGTGATTAATGGGGTTTACAGTGTACAAACCAATCTGTCAACCAGAGAACAATACTATAAATCTGACAAAATATAGGGTACCACACATCCAGATCTGTATACACCTAGTCAGACCAAGAGTGTCTACACAGTGTCACTGTCAGTAATTGTAGGAAACGATAGTATAAGGGTGAATTCAAGGGGACCAGGCCTTTACACATTTTTGGCGAGACTTGTATCTGTTGTACCTGAGCTTTTCCAGTGGTATAAAGGATAACACATCCCTGACCCAATTCGTGAACGTTGGAGGTTTAACTGATTTCCAATTGCGGAGAATAAGCCTCCGGGCTATAAGTGAAGAGAATGCTATGAAGTTGGCTTGAGGAGTGGCATTGCATCATTTTTGTCTATAAATAATTGACCAATGTATTCCCTTCGTCTACTGTACTTTAGGGACTTGTGTGGAATTTGGATAATGTTTGAGGTCATATTCATGCAGAAAGGTAGAACATTCTACAGGGTTGCATCACAAACCTTAACCTCCCTGCATTGTGCTGTGTGCGGTAGCCGCTATAATTTGTGTCTTGACCGATAGTCCTTCACGGTGGCCATCAGCTATGTGAGACCTTGCGCTCGGTGACAATCTATTTTTGAGCAGACCATTATCAGGCAGGGTCAGGGAAATCATTTGAGATCCTTCACATCCAATCCATCCCACTGTTTAGAGCAGTGGTTCCCAAACTTTTTAGCTCAAGACCCAAAAGAGAAATTAGACCTCTCCCCCATGACCCAAACTAGTGAAAATAGCAGATCTAAAGCCTCACAATGCATCACTTGGTGGCACGTTTTGAGCTTGCGGATCTGCTATTTTCACTACTTCTTAAAAGAAAGAAATATCCCCAATTTATGGAATTTCTTAGATTTCTTTTTATTATTTATTAACTCATCTGGTGCCGATCCCGAACTAGTTCGGCTTTATTTCAATCCAATACAATCTTTTTTTTATTAATTCACTTACCCCGAGCTGCTTGTAGAGTCGTGGGTGGTCCTGGCTCGCTAGCCGCTAGCCAGCTAGCCGTTCTACTCTGTCCGACGATATATTCCATTAAAAATGGTTTAAAATACATTTTTGAGCTCCCCAATGTTCACCCGATGTTCGGCGCCGCTTCCGATGAGTACACGAGTGTGCCGATCCCGAAGTAGTTCGGCTTTATTTAATTAAATGAATAAAATGATAAGAGGCCTTCTGAAGCCTGGCTTGATTTTTGTAGCTACTAGCCGAAAGCTAACAACGTCCCGGCCGGCCGTAATTTGCGAACGCAATCGCCAATCTCCGCCTAATCCAATGAAAGACCGCATCTTTAAAGGCTTATATCTCTTTTTTGTGTTTTAGGAAAGCGGCGCGAGGTTTATTTACGGCGAAATCGCCCAAAAATGATCTTTTAGATGACAAAATGGGAATAGCCATTCTGTTAGCATCTTCATCCGGGACATTTCCATGCCGTGCATCAACGTGAGCACGTCAGGTCCTGGAAGCTGAAGTCCTGGAAGCTAAAGCGCTCGCCTATGAGAGATGCGCTGGCATTCTTTGGCCCCTAGAGGGCGCTGGCACGCAAAGAGTTAATGGAATTCGTTGAAAAATGTTTGAATTTGTTTTCAGTATTTATGAAGTTTCCAAAACTGGTCCTTGACCCACCAATGGGGAAACAGTGCCATAGAGCAGTGGTTATCAACCTTTACAGGCCGGCGAGGCCGTGACCCCCAAAATAATCATTTTTTAACTGGGGACCCTACCACCCCGACAAGCACCTCTTGAGGCATTACATCATGCTCACAACGCCTCGCAACGTGAGGCGTTGTGAGCATGTACATCGGCTATTTTCAAAATTTCTGCCTCTAATATTTGAGGCCAATGTTTAATTTGTAATTTTAGAGGTATTAAAGGAGTAGTTCACCCACAAAATAACTTTTTTTCTATTGATTAGTCACGCCATGGAGACTAGAGTTCAATAATATTTCTAGTTTTTTGTCACATTCCTAAGACAAAAATGTGATAACAATAAATTTACCCCCATTCGTTCCGGATGGGGACCCGTTTCGAAACGGGTCCCCATCCGGAATCAATGGGGGTAAACTTACTCTAATCAATTTTTTTGTCTTAGGAATGTGACAAAAACCAAAAAATATTATTGAACTCTACTCTCCATGGCGTGACTAATCAATAGAAAAAAAAGCCATTTTGGGGGTGAACTACTCCTTTAAAAAGTCCTTAAATTGTCACTTTAGAAATGTACATACATATACCCTCTATACACTTAAACGTGAGAAAATAATGTTGCACATTAAGTTGATCATCTGGGGACCACCCAAAATAATTTGGGGACCCCCCTGGGGTTGAGAACCAGTGCCATGGTGTATACCAAACACTAGAAAGGTACGCTCAGTGGAGCTCACACAAAATGGGCAAAAATGTTACTTTTACAATTATTTGACAACTTTAGTTACTTGTTGCTTTGCAGGTTATGATTATGAAAAACATACATTAATAGTCTACTTGCCAGCCCATAGAGCCCCATTGTGAACCCGGACACATTGAGTACAGTAAGGTTTTATGTTAGAAATGTTGAGTATGGGTCCCCAGCATGTAGAAACTGCCAGATGCTAACTTGCATATGTTGAGCAATTTTCATAATTTGCATAATTCGATTTATTTAGCATAATCCCCCATAATAATGGATAATATGTCAAAAACTGATTGGCCGATTTGAACAATATTAGAGTGGTTTTGGGGGTTATTGAGGATGCTGAATCCATTTTCTAAATTCAAAATGGCCGTTTTAAACCGGAAATGGCCTTAAACCAACTTAAAGTGGGGTGATTTTTATACTTTTTTGTTGATTTTCCAGTTGGTATATGGCCATTTACGGTTTAAAACGGCCATTTTGAATTTAGAAAATGTCAGAAATGGATTCAGCATCCTCAATAACCCCGAAAACCACTCCAGTATTGTTCAAATCGGCCAATCAGATTTTGACATATTATCCATTATTATGGGGGATTATGCTAAATAAATCGAATTATGCAAATTATGAAAATTGCTCAACATATGCAAGTTAGCATCCGGCAGTTTCTACATGCTGGGGACCCATACTCAACATTTCTAACATAAAACCTTACTGTACTCGATATGCCAGGGTTCAGATCCTGGCAAGTGGACTATAACCACTGCAGCCCTATATACATTTTGGCCATTTGAAAATAGCAGATCTACAAGCTCACAATGTGTCACGATATCGCTCGGACACCACACCTACCGAGATATGCTAACTACAGACACAGACATGATTTATTGTAAGATGTGGGTTGTGGGTGTAATAGTCTCCCCCCCCCCCCCTGTCTCATTGTATTATAGTGCCACATTACTAGTTGTCTCCAGACACTTTACATATAGAGCAGAGACCCGAAGTGTTCCCCCCTGAGCAAGAGTTTAGCGATAGTGGCAAGGAATAAACTCCGCTTTAACAGGAAATAACCTTGAGCATAACCAGACTCTAGGGTGGGCAGCCATCTGCCATGACCGTGTCAGAGAGAGAGAGAGAGAGAGAGAGAGAGAGAGAGAGAGAGAGAGAGAGAGGAGAAACAAAAATGGACAGCAGAAAAATAGAGCCCATGCAGCTGAGGTGAAAATGAGTTTTTCCCGCTTTTAGAGCATAACCGTGGTTATAACGAGGACATTGTTAACAATAGATGGCAACAAAACGGTCCCATCTTAATTACTACCTTCCTGTCGAACAAAAACATGATTACATTGGCCGGTCTGAACCAATTAATACCATTAATATGATGACAGGCAACTGTCAATCAGTTGTATTGGAACCTGATCGGAACCTTGGGCACTGTGCACCTCCAAAATGATTCCCCTTGTTAAAAAAAAGCTTAGTTTGTTATAATCGTCCCGTTTCTTTTGGTATAATAATTGCTTTGATATGTCCATCTTTTATTGTAACTCGCACGGCGACTTGCGAGACCATTTGATTGGGAACAAAACAAATGCAACGCCAACCGGAACACACTACCGGAACACATTTTCTTTTCCTAAACCAGAATAAACGGCTCAGTTTTTGAACGAATACGAGACTTTCCTTTGTGGTGCCTGGTGACGTGAGGTTAACTGTGCACACACACACACACACACACACACACACACACACACACACACACACACACACACACACACACACACACACACACACACACACACGGATGGGGAATACAAACATGAGCACAATGCTGTGGGAATTGTATCGTATCATTCTATTTTATTAACATTTAGGGACTTGTGCATTGTCTCGTATGCTGTATTGTGTCGTGTGCGAGGCATTTCCCCTTGAGCACGATGAAGACAATGTGGAGTTGTGAAATGGTATGGAATAAAGCAGAGCGAGCGAGGGGTGACTGAGCGAGCCACAGAGTGGGAGAGACAGAGAGATCAATGCGGGAGCAGGCAGATAAACAGAAAGTCTCAGAGCTCAGTGAGTTTTATTTTCTTTTAATCTTGTTTGTCATTGCTTACAGAAGCTTACAGCGCTATGGGTTCACTCATGGGTCTGGAGATGGGATTACTGCCTTACTGAAACAAATAATAATTGCATTGCTCCGATGTGACTGAATGTGACAACAATAATAATGGAGAAGAGGAGCAGGGGATGAAATGACCACAATCACAGGGGCTGGTCAATTTCCAGGAACCCTTAAAGGGGGCGTGACACGGCCAAAACAGCTAATTATGGCTATCAAATTAGCATTTGTTTTTAATGATGTCATGTACCCCCATGTTAAATTATCCAATCAAATTATGCTGCCGACACGCCCATACAGCTACAGTAGCTGTATGGGCGTGTCGGCAGCAACACAGTCAGAGAATAGGCTGTTGATTGTACTGCATACTTTGAGCTCCACCCCCTTTCCAAACCGTTTCAACAAAGACCACGTGACCTACTGTACCATAATGTTAAATTTCGGCCGGTGTCACCACTCCTTTAACCACTTTAAACCAAAAATGCTCAAAGATTTTCAATAATTAAAATAATTCACTTTTTTTTAATAACATTTAAAAAATAGCTACATTTGTAATTATGGATCGTCTATTTTGATATTTGTTGGCTGGATGACAAAGTATATAGGGCTTAAAGCAGCAAATAACATGGCAGCCAACATTTTTGACTTCATTACTCAAGATTCTCTGCAAGCATATCCGGCGAGGACTGCTAGTCTTTGCTTTGACTGGCAGTTCTTCCTTGGTGCCTTGGCAAATGCTCATTGTCTCCACTATAATACAGTCAAGCCCCTAGCAGCGACCCCCCTAAGTCTGCATTTATGGAAGGATGATTGTTATTGCCTAAACATGTAAACTTAATAATTTTGTAGGACATAATATGCTGTTGTTAAAAAGTTACATAGTGCTTGTGAGCTTCTAGATCTGCCAAAAATCTTTGTTTCTGGGGCGGTCCCTGGAACAAAATATCGGGGGTCCTCTCATCAAATACACATCATTTTGGGGGTCCTTGACATGAAAAGGTTTTTGCACCACTGATATAGCAGCATAGGTTTTTCAGAAAACTGTACATTTTCAATACATCTTTTGTCAGAATCAGCCTCAGTAGGTCTTATTGGGTTCATTTTAGGAGAAAAAGAAAACAGAGATGAGAGGTTTTTGCCCGACGGCGACAACATGCTGCATTATGCCAGTAAGGCTGTTCCCATGGGTTATGGCTACAGACAGAACAGCAGCACTAAGTGATTAAAACCCATTTAGAACGGGTACACGTTTTGTGTATCATTATTTTATGCTTTAACTATTGAAAAATAGCAGATATACAAGCTCACAGCGCGGCACCGAGTGCCGCGCTGCGAGCTTGTAGATCTTCTATTTTTGAAAAATCGTGAAAATTAGAATTTTGACCCGATTCTATTAAGTGTCTTTTGAATCCTTCTAAGTTTTTTTGAAAAACCCTATGTTTCTATGTCAGCAATCTGGCCAGCCTCCGTCAAAGAAAAGGTCCTTTTCACTTAACTGGAGCTCAGTTAGGACGGAGATGTGAGAGACTAGGAAAATCTTTTGTACCGGCCGCCCTTAAGCTGTACAACGAGACACATAACGGACGAGTGAAAAGGACTTCCTTCCTAACCTAGACTGACGGAACTATTGCTGTATTGACTTTGACCCCTAAGGACCTTCCAGGGAGAGTGCTCATGTGCGTTTTGCGGTGACACGCTCCCTAGTTTTTCTTCTTCTCTGAGCTGCTTTTTTTGTTAGTTTTTTTCGCACTGATTTTTTACTTTGCCCTATTAGATTGTGTTGGTAGTTTCTGAGTATTCTGCTTTGTTTAACAACGTCAGTGAGATACTTGTTGCACTAACTAGCATTGACTGTTTCTGTAAGTCACTTTATGTATATATACTTATATATTATTCGCCCCCTCTATTGATGCACCTTTTCTTTATTGGTACTGTACTGCTCTTTTTTTTTTCTTTTACTCTTATCTATCTTTTGTCTTACTTCTCTGTAACTTTGTAAATACTGTATACTGCTATGCTACAACTGGACAACTGAATTTCCCCCTTGGGATAATAAAGGTATCTATCTATCTATCTATCTGTTCTTGAGAGACTACTATGTCAGTGGTTCTCAAACCTTTTCATGTGAAGGACCCCCAAAATTATATGTATTTGGCCATGGACCCCCATCTCAAAATATTTAGTTCCAGGGACCACCAGGAGCAAAATTTGTCTAGGCCTAAATGGGTTAAAATATGACTCACACTGGGTACACCTGTCACCTGCTGGTACATTCCAATCCACTATATTTATAAACTTGTCAGGGAAACAACATCTAAATGCAGACCCGTTGTTGTTGTTTTTCTTCTGTTTTGGATTTGTTTTCATCGGCACATCATTTTCTTTGTCGTGAAGTCACCAATAAGGTCAACCCTGACATAAATTCAACTTTGCTTAAAAAAAACAATAACAACAAGAAGGTGTAATGAAAATAATTGCCATTTTTTTGTAACAGGCTTTGAGAAACATATGCTGTAGTTTAGTTGTGGCCAGCCTAAGTGAACTGTTTCCTTGTTTGCTCCCATTATTTATTGTGTTTTACTTAGTTTTCGTACAGTGACAGACAGACATAATGACAGACACACAGACAGAGAGAAAGAAAGAGAGAGAAGGGCAGAAACTGCTCACATCAAACAGGGTAATTATCGGAATGACTTACATGGCTATTACCAGAGGAAGACATGACTGATTAACATAGAGCTGGGGTGTGTGTGCATGCGTTTGTGCTTGTGTGTGCTTGCGTGTGTGTGTGTGTGTGTGTGTGTGTGTGTGTGTGTGTGTGTGTGTGTGTGTGTGCGTGTGCGTGTGCGTGCGCGTGTGCGCACGCATGCACGACACGTGCATGCTAGCGTGTGTATACTGTAGGTTTAA
Organism: Nannobrachium achirus; assembly: GCF_963921795.1. Lineage (NCBI taxonomy): Eukaryota > Metazoa > Chordata > Actinopteri > Myctophiformes > Myctophidae > Nannobrachium > Nannobrachium achirus. Next base: position 46,995,047 of record NC_137820.1, read on the forward strand.
ATCTATTTTAATGAAACTAATGAAACAGGTAACAGCTTCCGTTTCTTGGCTTTTCAGGAGGTTTAGTTACAGACTCTTATGTAGCATTTGAAGATTAAATAGTTGCCTGTCCTGAAGGACTATAGGTTTATGAGTTAAATTAGTTATTGCACTTGTGTTGTGCACCAAAAATAACGTATACAAGCTCACAACACATCACAGCATGACGTGTTGTGAGGTTATTATAGTTGTCTTCAGCTTCAGGGTTGGGGTTGAAAATCACGAAATCACTGATCGCTAAAATGTTGATGTATAGTTATACTGTACAAACGAGTGTGTGTGTGTGTGTGTGTGTGTGTGTGTGTGTGTGTGTGTGTGTGTGTGTGTGTGTGTGTGTGTGTGTGTGTGTGTGTGTGTGTGTGTGTGTGTGTGTGTGTGTGTGTGTGTGTGTGTGGGTATTTGTGGCGTGCAAATGAGTAAAAATCAGGTATTGGATTGAGTGTGTGCGTGCGTGAGTGTGAGTGTGTGTGTGTGAGAGCGAGCAGGACAGAAATAGCAAAGCGTTGGCAGCGGCCCTGACAGTGACAGATAGCAGGTAATGAACGAGTGTCTCGGCCCATGATCATGTTTCACGTCATAAAACACAGAGTATAGCGTCCGGCTCTCTACATGATGAATGTGGTAATGTCTGGCTAATATAGCATACTGCCCCTAATGTTATAGAGAGCAGGGCTAATAGCTAGCATATTGCCCCTAACGTTATCCACAACTTTCCAACATCCCATCGTGCATTGCGCAGAAGGCGAGCGGCATTTCCGGCGTCACAGCCGAGTGTGATCTACAAGCTCACAATGGTTGCATCTGCGACGCGATGTGAGCTTGTATGTCTGCTGTTAACCGGAAGTGCCCCGCAGATGATGCTACAGCTAAAGTCTTGCGGAAACAGGTGATAGAGAGCAGGGCTAATAGCTAGCATACTGCCCCTATAACGTTGGGGACTGCCCATAAGTCCGAAGGTTCATTAGTCCGAAGGTTCATTAGTCCGAATTTAGTTATTGTTACTGAGGTTAGGGTTAGGGTTAGGCATAGTATTCTTAACAAATTCGGACTAATGAACCTTCGGACTAATGAACCTTCGGACCAATATAGAGAGCAGGGCTAATAGCTATAGCATACCGCCCCTAACGTTATAGAGAGCGGGGCTAAGTATACTGCCTTATAACATTATAGAGAGCCGCAGGGCTCCCCAAACTTTTCAGCACAAGACAAAGAAAAAGAAAATTAAAAAAAGTAACACTAATCTTTGCTTCTGGAGGTCTGTGGCAAAAAACCTTTTCACATGGGCTTCCACGGCCAAATATAGGCTGTATCAATCTGGGGGTCCTTGGCATGAGAAAGTTTGAGAAACTCTAGAAGTACAGGGTTTAATGTAAAGTGGCTGTTGACCAGCATCCTTGTGTCTCCCAGGAGCTGGACTCATCATCTTCAGAGCCAGAGGAGAGTTCATCATCCGATGAGGAGGTCCCACAGTGCTCTGCTGAAGGTTGGTGGAAGAAATACTCTGATTGAATGCTCAGCATGCTCAGTTAAACGTCCTGTATTGAAAAGTTCACTTCATTAAAAGTGCAAACATATTGGCATTCACAATATACTTAATATACTTAAAGGCCATGTACACAGGAAGTAGAAAACAAATGTAGTTTATTTATTTGAAGGGCTGTGGAGGCGTTCCTCTAAAGACAGGGAAATAAATATTATAGCCAGAAGATGGCAATGCCCACTAGGACATAGCCTGGCACACTGCCCACAAGGTGGCGGTGTACTCGAGGGTATAGCATCAAAACACTGGTTATAAGTTATGCAGCAGATTCTGATGACATCACTGAAACTCACCTTCACATGTCATCAGGTGAGGTTGCCTACAAGAAAAACTGCTCTGCGCAGGAAATGCCCAAATAAGGTATTTCCTGTGTACATGGCCTATAAAGTACTAAAGTTGTAGAATAAATTAAATCAGTAAAGTAACTAGTAACTAAAGCTGAAGTACAACATTTGCCTCCGGGATTAGAGTAGAAATATAAAGAATTGAACATTTTAAGTAAATGTACCCCAAAATTGTACTATACTTAAATATACGTACTTACCGCTGTTGAACTGCATTGACATTTACTGTAAATGTGTTTAAAGCTTTTCCGTGGTCATTAACACCTTCCTGAATAACTGAATCAACTTTGTCTACTCTAAACCTTACTGCGTTGCTTAATAGGTCATTGATGTTTGAATCTTATAGTTCCTAAATCAATCCTTGCTCCGGAGACTATCTAGACGTTTCAAATCAATCTATGCACTTTAAATGCTTTGAATGCATTGACACACGCACGCACGCACGCACGCACGCACGCACGCACGCACACACACACACACACACACACACACAAAAACTCCCTTTGACATGAAATAACAGCGCGCAATGCCATGCAACCAATGTTGAAATTAATAGACTTGAATGTTTACCTCAAAAACAGATAAAAGGTCAATTGTGGCATAAAGAATTACCCATGGGAACAAATACAATAGGGCGTCTACTGCTCTCCCTTGGGTCCATGGTCACCTGGTGTCACGCGCGTCGAAGTCAGTCGGACACACGGTTCTCGAGATACGCTTACTACGGACAGACGGGCAGAGATTTTACGCATTTACATTATTATTATTATTATTACTATTATTATTACCAACTTGCAACGCTGGTCTACAGAACGTACTAGCCGCCACAGTATGATGTTAAATAATTTCTCGTTACTTTCTCCTCATTGGCTGGGCCTTTATCCAATGAGGGAGCAGCGTTTTCTGTGACGGCACCACATGAGGCCGACTAGGAGGCCGACTTATGTAAAACATATTTTTGGATATAACGCCTTCAGATTATATAAAAAAATCTTCAGTACACTGTATCTCTATAGTCATGTCATCAAGACGGATCTGTCCGATATTTCATATTCCATCCTATTTGGCTAAAGTTTGCAGGATTAGTCCGTTTTGAACAAAATGCCTCAAATCATAGACGCAGCTTTGCGATTTCCATGAAATTTCGCTCGCACATTCCCACTAGGTCAATAGGAACAAATGCCACCCTTTTCACATGGCCTGTTATAGCGCCACCAGCAGGTCAACATTAGCAAAACTCATTTTTGGAACAAATTGCCTCAAATCATGCATGCAGCGTCTGATTGTCGTGAAAAGCCGATGAAGACATGGCACCCTTTTCACATTGGCCTATTATATATACACCACCATACCTGACCTGGCAGAGACCTGTGCTTGGAAGAGCACTGCTTCTAGTTTTTTTCTTCATCTATCTTAATTTAAAAAATAATATTTATTATATAATAAATATGCATGAATATAATTATGCTTTTCTATCCAGAGCTTCTGGATAGAAAAGGCATTTTTACTTTTTCAAGGGAAGTTTTCAACGGTCAATTAGAGGTTTTTCATGAGTCAAAGGGTGCCCGCAGGCTGTGATAACTGGGCTGGAGTCTCCATCTCTGGGCGTTCCCTGGTGCCAATGTTCCCGTTTTAAACATGATGAAAATTACTTATGTGGCTAGTGGGCGCATACTCCTCTCCCCCTGCCCTATCTTTTCTGCTTCCCTTCGTGTGTCTCTCTGGTATGCATTTGTAATTCCCTGAATGAAATTATAACCTGATAACCCTGAAGAAATAATAACCTGTAGCTAGATTTGTGATAATTCGTATCCTTAATGATTTCTAGCGAGGGTATTGAACGTGACGGTAAACAGATTCCTTGTAAATCTCTACGATGTACAGTATAAGCCAGGGGTCTTCAACCCCCAAAACCGATGGGGAGATGGAGCAGGGACCCCCTTCCCCTACCTCCTAGGGTGGGGGTGGGGCTACTACATATTTGTATATTTTTGTATAAAATTGTGTTTCATGTGTATAAACTTACCATTAAGTGCATTCAATACTATGCTATTCAATAATAGCTTAATATATTCATGCTTTTATTTTATTAAACATGCATGTGCATTGTGGCCGTACCACTGCCATTTATAAATACGTTATTAACTGAGAACCAATGTCAATACTATAAATCTATCACTAACAATCTGTGAATTGCACATGAATAATCATGCATACAAGCTATTCAAAAGAGACAGAAACAGAATCATGTTGTTTTAATATATTTAAAGACATTTAAAAAGAAAACTCTTTAAAAATAAAACATATTATTATTACTATTATTTTTTCCGAAAATTTCGGGGACCCCCTGCAGTATTCCCGTGGACCCCCTAGGGGTTATGGACCCCCTATTGAATACCCCTGGTATAAGGCCTTTGTTGTTTGGTTCCTCTGCAGATGCCTCCCGCTTGAAACCCTGTGACTTCAACAGCTGTCCTACGTTTCGGACCAAAGGGAGGTAAGGTGAAACAGGGGCAGTGACACAATTGAATTAATCAAATAATTGTGAATTATCTTTTCTTGTCTTTTATCATTTTATTATAACAATTGTATTGTTTTCTCATACAGTACACTGCCTTACAAAAAAAACATAATAAAATAAAAATAAAAAAGAGATTACCTTTGTGCATCGCTCCAACTCATTTTGGATGATCTGCGCTGTGTGACGAGTCCGACACACTCCAAAATAGAAGCGAGCAGGTTTTGAACAGGTTTTTTGACACGCCCACGTCTAGACAGCTCCAGTGTGTCTACAGCCGGCGTACGCGGGGGTGCGTTTGATGACACAAGGCTTCTGACGCTTTCAGACAGTGTGTCAGGGCCCTTAACACGCTTCTCAATCCTTTTATCACTCTTCCTCTCACCATGCGGGTCAAATAAAGGCTTCCTATGTGATAAAACGATTCACCCTGTACACATTGTACACAGATGAGAACAAAGTAAAAAAAGTCCATCAAACCGAGTCAAGGTCTTGTACGAGGCTCTGCAGCGCGCTGCGATATATTTGAAGTGTGTCCTCACAGACGACAGAAGGCAATCGGCCAGGGTTGCTCACGCTGTCCTTATATAGCACTGTTTCACAAACAATGGGTCGGGTCCCATTCTTGGCTCGCAGACACATTTTCTTCAAAAGATTAAAAGAAAAAACAAACAAAGAGATTTTTTTTTTCAAATTAACTTCATAAATTATTTAAACTTCTTTTAAAAAAATCACTCTTGATGAAGGTCCAGAGGGACTGAAACATCTGTCAATTTGAATAAAAGCTGATGCTTCCGAGCAAGAGCAGTGTGCAGGATTTTTGTTCATTCAATCATTTTTTTTCATGATTGCTTCAGTTGTTGCTGTCCAACACCCCTCCATCTCAACTAAGTGGATGTGCGTATATTTCCTTTGCTTTTCATAATAAATAATTTCTCTCTCGCCTAACCCTAACCCTCTCTGTCTCTCTCTTTCTCAAAGAAAAATGAATTAGAACTTTTAAGAAGTTGTGAAAACAGCAGATCCGCGTGCTCTGGGAGCTTGTAAATCAGCTATTTTCACTAGTTTGGGTCCTGCGTGAGACAACATTTCTCTTTTGGGTCTCGAGCTAAAAGGTTTGGGAACCACTGTCTTATAGCAGTGGTTCTCAACCTCTTCAGGCCGCGACCCCCCAAAATAATCATGAACTGGGGACCCCCACTCTGACAAGCACTTGGAATTGAAGTTGAAGCATTACATTATGTTTGACTCTGTTCTACAGATAAATATTGTGAAAATAGCAGTAGATCTAGATTTATACATTTTTGCCTCTTTCTTGGCCAATGTTTGAACAGTTTTTAAAGTATAGTTTGTTGATTACTTTTGATGCAGTAATGGTCTTTTTCTTTTATTTCTATCTTTTTTTTTATTTTTTATTAAAAAGGTCTTAAAGGAGAATTCTAGACGAGTGCTTTTCTTACGGTAATCTGATATTATTATATCCATTATCTAATAAATAAAAAAATAAGGCAAAAAAAAAAGGCGAGTGAGTTAGCTCTGGCAGGAGGTGGGTGGGATCTAACGGTTGTTCGCATTTTTGCAGCAGCCCATTACTGACAACACTCTGTGGAGACGTTTCCGCCATTATGAAGGACAGATTTAAACAAGAAAAAGGAATTGTCGAGCGATACAAATAAGCGTTTTGGCGTAAAATCCCACTGCTCACGGTCGGAGCTGCCCAGGACTTGAGATGAAAAAATAAAATGTACCGATCTTTCTGGAATATCACAACATCAGATTAACATCATAAAATGGCTAGTCCGAAATTCTCCTTTAAAAGTCCTTAAATTGTTTGTTCACCATGATCTGGGGACCTCCTCAGAAAATCATGTGGTGACCCCCTGGGGGTCCCGACCCACAGGTTGAGAACCACTGCCTTATAGCACCTTGTTTTCTGCTCCATGTAGTCTGTCTCCTCCTTGTGATGTGCTCTTTAGGGCAGGCCATGGTCCCAGGGAGCAGAAGGAAGAGGAGAGAGCCGAGGAGGCTCGGCATCACCGCACCATGGTGGACACGTTGGCAGAGAGTCATGTTGGCGGAGCGTGTATCCCGCACCACGACCGCAAGCTCTATCGCGCCGCAGCCGTACTCGCCAAATCCATCCCCGGATTCAGCATCCTGGCCTTCCCTGACTTTTGGGGTCACCTCCCACCGCCAGGCAATGAACCCATGGCTCCACGCAAACCCAAAGTACAGAGGTACAGTTTGTTTACAACTTAAAAACAATTAGTGTTCAGCTTTTAATTTAACCAGGAGAGAGAATGCATTGAGATTAAAGAGCTTGTAGACGGGAAATACCCTTAGCTAGGCCTACAGGCAGTATTATGTCACATTAATATATTTTTGTCAGACAACAGAATGATATGTTATAGCATCAGAAGACTGCTTTACCGTGGCAGAAGACTGGTGTAGTTCATCAGTGACTATGATGCCATCACTGAAACTCACCTTTAGCCCTGCCCAGAAAAACATCTCCCTGCAGGAAATGCACAAAACAGGGAATTTCCTGTTTACAGCCTCTTTAAGCATCTATATTTCATGGCAGACCTGGCCAAGACAGGCAGAAGCACACAAACTATTAGTTTCCAGGAAGACAAAAAACAAAAACACACAAGGTACAGACAGATACAAAAAAGATTGAAAGCGAAATGAAAATCTGAACAAATTGGTTTGTAAAAGGCTAAGCAAAACAATGACCTCAGAAAATATTATAGATTAATAATATCATAGATCAGCTCTATTGACTGCACAAGTATAAAGGAAGTGTAACATTGTATAACAGACTAAGTGTAAAATGTGTTGTTAAAAATGTCCCCAAAAATGTGTCGCGGAGGACATTCGCCGACCGCATTGCGCATCTCTGGAAAGATGAAAGGTTGCAGACGATTCATATAATGTCGCATACGCAGAGTCAGACAAGTTGGGATGACAAAGTAAGCTCTGTTACCACAGAGATTCATGAGATGAGACCACATTCACCTCTTTGTTTACATTTGGCCAAGACAGGCAGAAGCACACAAACTATTATTTTCCAGGAAGACAAAAAACAAAAACACACAAGGTACAGACAGATACAAAAAAGATTGAAAGAGAAATGAAAATCTGAACAAATTGGTTGGTAAAAGGCTAAGCAAAACAATGACCTCAGAAAATATTATAGATTATATATCATAGATCAGCTCTATTGACTGCACAAGTATAACGGAAGTAACATTGTATAACAGACTGAGTGTAAAGGCCAATTTATGCTACGCACGAATGAATGTGTTATTAAAAATGTCCCCAAAAATGTGTCGCGGAGGACATTCGCCGACCGCATCGCGTACAGTTTACAGTTTACAGTTTAGGCATTTAGCAGATGCTTTTAATCCAAAGCGACTTACAATAAGCAGATACAACATCACAATAATAAACAAGATAATAGGTCAGTACATTAACAGCAATATAACAATGTAAATGGATATCTATCTAGAGAAAAACACAATATAATCAAGTTCTAAAGAAACCTAAAAAACAAATGTTAACTAGCTTCATGTATGGTCATTGATTTTACTGTAGTGCTAAGGGTTTAGGTGGAGTCTGAAAAGGTGAGTCTTCAGTCCACGGCGAAAGGTAGCGAGTGAGTCCGTTGTTCTAAGTGCGACAGGGAGTTTATTCCACAACTTGGGAGCCAAGAGGGCAAACTGTCTCGGACGAGTGGATTTTTGCCCTGGAGTTTTTAGCGAGGGTTCGGTCAGCATCCCTGTGTTGGCTGATCTAAGTGAACGAGTGGGGGTGTAGGGGTTGATCAGCTTTTGGAGGTATGGAGGAGCCATACCTTTGGCTGCTTTGAAGGTCAGCATCAGTGTTTTGTATTCCATGCGGGCCGCAACCGGGAGCCAGTGGAGGCTGCGGAGAAGGGGAGAGACATGTGAGAACTTAGGCTGGTTGAAGACCAGTCGTGCCACGCCATTTTGGATCAGTTGGAGAGGTTTAAGTGCACATGCCGGGAGACCAGTGAGGAGAGAGTTACAATAGTCAAGTTTTGATATGACAGATGTCTGAATGAGGAGCTGCGCTGCCTCCTGGGTGAGGAACGGTCTGATTTTACGGATGTTATAGAGTGTGAACCTACAGGACCGGGTGACTGATGCAATATGTGCCTTAAATGATAGCTGGGTGTCCAGGACCACACCAAGGTTTCTAGCAGTCAGAACTGAAGTCACCAACGCATTATCTATGGAAATAGTGAGATCTTGCATGGGGCAAGACTTAGCTGGGAAGAAGAGTAGCTCCGTCTTGTCCGGGTTCAGCTTGAGGTGGTGGGCTGACATCCACTGTGAGATGTCGGCCAGACATGCAGCAATGCGCTCTTCCACCTGGGTGGCAGAAGGGGGGAAGGACAAAAACAGTTGAGTGTCATCAGCGTAGCAGTGATATGATTGATTGTGAGCAGAGATTACAGCACCAAGGGATTTGGTGTACAGGGAGAACAGCAGAGGGCCAAGTACGGATCCCTGGGGGACTCCCGTTTGGAGGGTTCGGGGGGATGAAAGCAAACCTTTCCATGAGACCTGGTAGGTCCGGTCCGACAGGTAGGAGGAGAACCACTTTAGTATCTCTGGAAAGATGAAAGGTTGCAGACGATTCCTATAATATCGCATACGCAGAGTCAGACAAGTTGGGACGACAAAGTAAGCTCTGTTACCACAGAGATTCATGAGATGAGACCACATTCACCTCTTTGTTTACATTTTGCAGGGATGCTGTCCGCAAGTTGGAAGACAGCCTGAATGCTCAGGGACATGTAGAATACGCGCAAACCAAGAATTGACCTCAGAATATTATAAGAGGCAACAGAGTTCAGCATAGTATTATCAGAGGCAACAGAGTTCAGCAGAGTATAACAGAGGCAGCAGAAGATATCAGTATAACAACGTACTGAGGCAGTAACAGACTATAACAAGTAGAATAGCATAACGGGTAACAGAGTTGACTGACAGAAACAGTGGAGAAGGACGGAGAGAATCGTTGTGTATAGACAAGCAGGTAGAGAAAGCCGGTTCTTTTTTTTCTGTTTTGGGTGGGGGATTAGATCGTGCTTATATTTCACTCTGCTCATTTCAACCGTGCTTGCATCTTAATGCCTCTCTTCATTATTATGCTGATTACTGTTCACGGCAGATGACTGTCATTCTTGTTTCAGAGTCATTTTTGTTCAAGTTCAACTGCAGTTCAGTTGGATTCAGCAAAGACATTTACAGTATGTCTGCTCAGCAAGAGCATGTTATTTAAGGTCATATGTAGGATTAGATGGAATCAGTTCAGGTTGATTTAAAAATGTTTGTAAATAACGTTTCATTACTTCAATGTTGATGAGGGGCTTTCTGCTCTGTCCTTCTACTGACATTATGCAATTCAGTTTGGAAGGTAACGTCAATTTTCTATTACAGATACTTATGGGAGATATGGCTAAGAATTACCAGTCCAGAATGCACAACTGTTTACAGCATATAACCTTTTTTTATACTACAGTACTTCAAAAGTAGCAGATTTAGCTCACAATATGTTGTGGAGCTTATAGAGCCACATTTTTTTTAGAAGAGTTGTAAAGAATGTTGACAAATCTTGAAAACATGTTTTGAGAAAACATTTAATGTAGATAGAAATAGGGACAACAGTGTTGCAAAAATAAATACATTTGGTAAAAAAGCTGTTCCAGTTGAGTGACGGAAAATCACAAAACCCAGCGGTTATAGGACATTGAGATCAGAGGCCATATTGTGTTGACAGCATTACAGGCAGAATGTGTGGACAGACAGACAGTGATGTGATGTGCATGTGTTTGTGAAGATAATGCCGAGTATTAGGGACACCACATATCTGGTGGCCGTGCGAGTTCAGCGTGAGTTCAGTGGAGGTTGAAGGAAGAGAGCGATGTTACAGAGCTCAGTCTTTCTTTGAACATGTGGTTAATCACAGTGAGCCAGCTGGACCCAAATGCTGCCGATGTGAAAACTTTGTTTGGAGAGACATTCTCTATCGCCCTGTCTGGGGACTGTCTGGCAGACAGGCCGCTTCCACACAGGCCTGCAAACCTTACAATAAAGAGAGACCAGACAGGGTCATTGTGTATTCAGACTTCATTGATTTATCTCAGCAGTTGATAAATATATTAGCGCGCGGTCAAGTTGGTGTATAAGCGGCACTCGCTTAGCCTTTAATCCCGGGAACGTGCCCACGTCGCGTTAGATTTTTACCACTTTAACCATTATTTTATGCTTTAACTATTGAAAAATAGCAGATATACAAGATCACAGCACGGCACAGAGTGCAGTGCTGTGAGCTTGTAGATCTGCTATTTTTTGAAAAATCTTGAAAATGTGTCCAAGTCTTTGACTATCTTTGACCTGATCTTTGACCAGACTTCTAAATCCTTCCTCTGAATCAGTAGATCTGAAACGTATTTATGTCAACGACCCCCAAAATTACAGGTATTTGGCCGCGGACCCCATCTCAAAATATGTTGTTCCAGGGACCCCCCAGAAGCAAATATTTGAGTTAGAAAAGTTTGCTTCAGCCAATCACAAGCTTCCACTGCTTGAAGTGGGATGGTGTTTTGATACACGCGTGTTGACTAATCCTACGTCGGAAACAATAGCACCATACTGTGTGGTTTTCTTTCTTTTTATTCAGTAATTGTTTTAAATTCTAATAAGTTATGTTCCCTTGTCTTGTTACAGAGAATTCTTTGATGCATAAAAAAAATCCTTTGTAATTCCCTTTCTGAAACATGACACGCATATTAGTTCAAGACGCCCTCAGTGCACCGCAGTGCCACTATGGCATTTGTTTTTGTAAAATGCACTTTCATTAAAGCCAGTAAGATATGGGGCTCACAATCTACTGTATGTAGAACGTTATACAACATTATCTCTTTATCTACAAAATGTACTGATCTTGTTTATATTTGTACAGGATTATTTACAATTTCCCTCGTCATCCTACCTCTGTCTCGTTGAAGTGTGAGATTTGGGTTTATTAGTGTGCATCAGTCTGTGCGTCTGGGTATGCATGTGAATGTTTTTGGGTCTGCAAATATTTGTATATGTTTCCTCTATGTCTGTACTGTATGTTTACTGTGTTTGTTTACTGTGTGTGTGTGTGTGTGCGTGTGCGTGTGCGCGTGCGTGCGTGCGTGCGTGCGTGCGCTTCTTGTTAATGTCTTCCCATGCAATGAGACATTTTCTCAGCACTTTCATGAAGCCAACAGACGCTGACATTTTAAAAATGTTAAAGACCTAATTTCACTGTGAACTTTATCTAATTATTTTGCCAGTATGTGTGCGCTCATAAATAAATAAATAAATAAATAAAAGGAACAGTTTAAGTCTGCAGTCCCTTAACAGAACTACCGTTAAGGCTATTTTGTTGGGGCTGCTTTGTGAGTAAATTGTCCAGAGTGTGGAATGAGATTAGGCCTAATGTGGGAGACCTTTCAGGCTCTGTCTAATTTCAAACCCAAATGGTCTTTTTTTCCCCCTCCTCTTTCTTTCTGTCGCCTTTGCTTCTGTCTGTGTTCTATAATTGGAAGGGACTGCTTTTATCAAGTGCTTTACCAAAGAGCAGGCAGCCCACTAATCATTATGGGGTAAAGACCCGTTTGTATTTAAGTTCTATTTCCCTTTTCTTTCCTTTAATCTTCTTTTCTCTTCTCTTCTCTTCTCTTCTCTTCTCTTCTCTTCTCTTCTCTTCTCTTGCCCTTAATACTATTTGTATAGGATTGTGTATAGGATGATAAGAATGCACAACAAAGACAAGGTTTAGCCAGACTAATTAGCGTTGGCAGATTCATTTTGTTTCCAGGCAAGGATAGGGAAGAGTGTGTGTGTGTGTGTGTGTGTGTGTGTGTGTGTGTGTGTGTGTGTGTGTGTGTGTGTGTGTGTGTGTGTGTGTGTGTGTGTGTGTGTGTGTGTGTGTGTGTGTGTGTGTGTGTGTGTGTGTGTGTGTGTGTGTGTGTGTGCGTGGCGCGCGTGCGTGCGCGCGTGCGCACGCACGCACGCACGCACGTCAGGGATACCTCCATACCAGGGGTCTTCAACGTTTTCAGGCCAAGGACCCCTTAGTTGAGAGAGAGAGATGATGCAGGGACCCCCACAGCCTTTTCATAGATTCTATATAGTAAACTTTCATCGTTTGACAGCTCAATCATCAGTGTATTTTGGATTCATGTCAATGTGTGTTTTCAGATATTTAACCTCTTGAACCGTCAAAACTTCATAAAGTTGACCTTTCACTCTGTACTTAGTCTGCTCTTTTTCCCCTCTACTGTACACCAAAGCTCTTTGCTGAAAATAGCCGATCTACAAGCTCACAACGCCTCGCAGCACAAGGCGTTGTGAGCTTGTAGATCTGCTATTTTTGGCTAAAGTTCTCAGAATATGGACGCCAGGGTTCAAGTGGTTATTATAAAAAAGGAGAACAAAAAGTTTCTATCACTCAAAGATTTGGATGACCCCATGTACTAACTCTGAGGACCCCCTAGGGGTCCCGGACCCCCTGTTGAAGACCCATGCTCTATACATTGTCGGGGCCGGAAATTCTGGCCATTGGTTTCCCAGGTGGACTCTCTACCCATTCAGCTATGGCCGCTAATGTTCTGTACTCACTGTGGAGAACAGGATGATATGGAAATAGTGTCCGGCTAGAGACTGACAGACCGAGGGAGGAAAGGAAGAGTAGTAAAAGTTTGGATGAAAGAGGGAGAGAAAAGGTCACGAAAAGGTTGAGGGTTTTTATTCAAGCCTCAGATATCCATGGCAACAGTCAAAATTAGGATTTAAGTTAAAAGTAGGAAAAAAAAAGAAAACACTGTCTCAGGTACAGCTCTGAATCTCCAATCGAGTGTTAAATTGGATTGAGATATGGTGTCTAGGCCAAGGTAAAGGAGGCGGGAGGTCACTCATTTCCATGCTCATAAAAGCGTTCAGCAACCACTCATGCAGTGTGGAAGGAGGGCTTGTCCGTCTGGAAGAGACCTGGCCCATTATGACAGGACTTTACTCACCTCAGGATGAAGGTGAAGGAATATCTCTACCTTACTTTCTGTCTAAAGCCCCTGATACATGTAGCAATATCAACCAGCAATGACCAGAGGCGTCAATTGGGTATGGCCATTGGCAGCGTCATTGGATTCATCTTTTTGTGCCTTCACCCGTGCAAGACACCAGTCATGCTGCCATACCTTATCAACAGGCATGAGTTTATTTTAGGAAGTACATTTTATTTGTTTTCCCCTTTAGCCAAGGTATGGAAGTTGCCATACCCAATTGACGCCTCTGTTCGTTGCTGGTTGACATTGATGAAAAAATTGCTACGTGTATCAGGGTTCGGCAGGGTTTAGAGCCCTGTGTGGGACTGTTTATTTTATAGTGAGTGAGTGAGAGAGAGAGATATATATCTCCTCAATGAAACCCTTGTAGAGGGCAGAAGGAGGCCCAGGAGGTTCTAGTGTTTTTTATTTTATTATGTGGAATATGGCCGTATAGGTATCTGTCACTGAGCACCTCATTTACTGTTGTTCTCTATGTATTGTATTGTACTGTACTTTTGTATTCTTTGTATGCTGCTGGATGTCCATGTGTCCAAGACAAATTTCTCCTTAGGGAGACTGAATAAATGAACCTTGAACACTTGACAGTGACACAGTGAGCTTACTACTCAACAATAGGATAAAACCCCTGCATCCGTATTCT
>NC_137820.1:47014260-47039260 GCF_963921795.1 Nannobrachium achirus
TACATGTTTGACACCGAGGACAGCGAAAACGTTACGTCACGTCACCCACCCACACACACACACACACACACACACACACACACACACACACACACACACAAAATCAGTACACCAGGGGTCTTCAACGTTTTCATGATTCATGTCAATTTGTGGGTTTTTTTACCACTTGAACCGTCAACACTTAATATAACCTTGACCTTTCAGTCTGTACTTAGTCTGCTCTTTTTCCCCTCTACACCAAACCTCTTTGCCAAAAACAGCCGATCTACAAGCTCACAACGCCTCGCGCTGCGAGTTTGTAGATCTGCTATTTCTGGCAAAAAGTTCTCAGAACATGATGCTAAGGTTCAAATGGTTAATATAAAAAAGAAGAAAAGGGTTTCTATCACACAACAATTTGGAGGACCCCCTGTAGTAACTCTGAGGACCCCCTAGGGGCCTGTTGAAGACCCTTGCAGTACAGTACAGTACAGTACATAAGTAATAATAGCCTCTCCTCTCCTCTCCTCTCCTCTCCTCTCCAGGAACGAGTATGACCTCATACTGAATGCGGATGCTAACTGCTCCCAGCACACCCAGTGGTTTTATTTTGAGGTCAGCAACATGGTGGCCAACGTTCCATATCGCTTCAACGTCATCAACTGTGAGAAGAGCAACAGTCAGTTCAACTACGGTGAGACCAGGAATGAATACTTAACGCTTTCAGTGCCAGCTTTCACCACTAGAGGGCGCCCAATGGCCATAGAATTCACCATAGAGATACGCTGGTATATGCACAAGCCGTGCGCAGCCATGATGCGCCTGAACACTTTCCTTTGTGCATGTACAGGAACAGGATGAAGTTAGCTATTGGCTACCAAGCATTTTAGAAGCCCTATTTTCGGCGATTTAGCCATGATTAAACCTTGCACACCTCATGGATATGCATGGAACAGAGAAAATGAGCTCTAAAGATCCTGGATTGCATTGGAGTGGATGGTAAATATCGGCGGCGCGACGCTCTCGCGGGACGTGTAAACAGATGACGGCCGGCGGCGCGGCTCGAAAAAAAAAAAAAAAAAAAAAAAAAGCCGAACTAGTTCGGGATAGGCACCCAGGACGTTAATAAGGTCCAAATTATCCCAAACTAATTCGGGATAGGCACTGTATGAGTTAAAGGCATTAACCCATGGGGTCATCTCATTATATGTGGAAATGATGTTTTCTAACATTCACAACACATTGTAAGCTTGTAATTCAGCAAGTCTTCTCTCTGTTGTATGTCTAAGTATTTACAGTAGGGCTTAAAAGTGCTATTCAGAATCAGTGTAATAAAAAGGGAACCAGAAGCCAGTTGCACCTGCTGGATGCACACAACACATCTTCCTATAAGGCTGGACATACAGAATGTGTGATTATGTGAACAAGTCAGACATACTGTACCATACACACCTGCTGCCCCACCTGGAGAGTATACAGTACCATCACAAGAGAGCACAGCTGGGGTGTGAAGGATATGGAGTGTAGAACCTGGTACATATCTCCCAAAATAAACAAGGCCTGCACAAGCTACACAAATAAACACTATCCATAGTGGGAGCCCTGTTAATAAAGATGCATTCTGTAAGTTTCATGGTATGTCCTGCCTGAGATTACACCCCAGATATCCTGCTTGGGAGACCAACATTTGACGCTCCTTCAAGAATCCCTTCTTGACCGTCCAGGGCAGATATTGCGCTCATGACAGTGATTCTTTATCGAATCAATGATTTGGAAATGTGTCCCATCTACAAGCTCCCCCTTTACCGAAAATCCCTTCCAGCGCCTGTTCCCTATACTAACAAGGCATTTGCAATCGGTGTGGGTGTGTGTGCGACAGTGCGCAGAGAACAAAGATTATTTCTTTACAAAGCAGAGGGAGGGAAAGACAGAGGGAGCTATAAGCAAGACAGCAGACAGGGCTGCAAATTAAAGTCATTAACTATAAGAAGAGCGACAATCAGGTCAGCAGAGAGAGAGAGAGAGAGAGAGAGAGAGAGAGAAGGGCATTACAGGTTATGGCTAAAAGCTGACTTAAATGACACATTCATGCTTGTTTGTGGAGGACACGCACACGCACAGGGGTTTCACAGAACGTCCCATGCTCCAGTGAATACTCTAGTTCTTTTCCCCGGGAAATTGGTCTCATCTGAGAGGAGAGCAAACACAAAGGAGTACTGCTGCATGAGTCCTATTAGAATTAACACGTATTCTCCTCTGAAAAATGGTTATCTTCTGACATACTGGGAAATGATCTCACCACATAATCTTTGCTTGTTTTGATGATTTCATCTAGTTTGAGTCCAGTTGGCCCTTGGACCAAATGGACCTCTAAAGGTTCCATTGGTACACTCTCTCTCTCTCGAGTTAAATTAACCCATTCAATCTGGGAAAGCATCAGTGTAGTATTTTAGCTATATATAATAGGCTGGCTGTTCAAAGATAGCAGATATATTGTACAAGCTCATATCGCCTCACTTTGTGTTATGATACAGTATGAGCTTGTAGATCTGCAATATTATTTATTTATTATTTAATTTTTAAGATATTTTTGGAGTTTTTTGGGGGCTAGCGCCTGGACCGCTAGATCTTAGATCTGCTATTTTTGAAAAATCTTTGAATATACTGTATATATTTTTAAAAGATTAACACAAATCTTTGCTTCTGGGGGTCTCTGGAACAAAATATGTTTCTTTGTCAGTGGCCAAATACATATAATTGTGGAGGTCCATGACATGAAAAGTTTGAGAACCATATACGGTAACAACAACAAGTTTTTTCAGAAAACTGTTAGGCTTTTTTTTTTACTCGCCTCAGGCCAACACAACAGGATTTTACAGTGTGTAGGAACAGACAACTGAAACGGAAAGACGGACATGCTTGTCAGATCTCAAATTGAACACTGTGCCACACACCACTTGTGTGGTAGTCTGGTAGACATACAGTACTTCTGTATCGTGCAAAGTCATGAAACTTATTACGGTATATACGCAAACATAATAATATGCCAAAAAATTGCAGATACACAAGCTCACACTGCGTTGCAATGTATTTGTATTTTATTTGCTTGATTTAAAATGGTTTTAGCCCTTAAAGGTTTTCATTGACTGTATTATTGATGTATGTCTCTTCTCTGCGTTATGTGAGAGGACCACAATGGGAAGAAGTTATCGTGTTTTCATACGCAATTGTTGATGTTTTTTTTTTTGTTGTTTTTATTTTCAACGTGACATGCTGTGAGCTTGTAGATTTGTTATTTTAGGCAAAGAGATTTGGTGTAGGATAGGACCCCAGTGAACGAAGTACAAGACAAAGTTGCTGGTTGAATCTCAGACGATATCAAATATCCCATGATAACTTTGCTGCGAGGATGATAGCTGGGAGTGTCTCTACAACACCGGCCAACGTGCCCCTCTGTAAAGCACTGTAGTGTCAAACTGCTCCGGGTTCTCTGTGTTTGGGATGCTGTGTTTGTTCATTTCTTCTGACCGTGTGTGTGTGTGTGTGTGTGTGTGTGTGTGTGTGTGTGTGTGCTTGTGTGTGTGTGTGTGTGTGTGTGTGTGTGTGTGTGTGTGTGTGTGTGTGTGTGTGTGTGTGTGTGTGTGTGTGTGTGTGTGTGTGCATGTGCTTGTGTATTGCAGGCATGCAGCCTGTCTTGTACTCCGTGAGGGAAGCCCTGGAAGGTCGACCTCACTGGAAGAGGAGTGGAACAGAGATCTGTTATTACAGGTACATAATGAAGGCATGGATTAAAGTTCTCAGTCGCCACAACTTTGGACCTTTTGGATTCCATAGAAACCAGCATGTCTTTTACGTAAGAATGTTTTGCTGCGAAAACAGCCTTTCTCTACAAGCTCTCAATGCGTCGCAGATAGGCTGTTCTAGGTTATTATTTTAAGATATAGAGCATTTAACGTGGTCAAAAAAAAATTCATAATCATCTTCCACAAAACCCCTAATGGTCTCGGGTATCTCATAAAAGCAACAGGAGCCTCAATCTGTGATTTCGTCACCTGGTTGGCAGTATGTAGAACAGCAGGAAGGATATTTTACTAATGTTGTGTTGTTTAGGACAGTGGTTCTCAACCTTTTCAGGCCGCGACCCCCAAAATAATCATATTTTAACCTGGGACCGCAGATCTACAAGCACAAGTTATCGCACACGTTTCGACATGTTGTGAGCTTATAGATTTTGCCAGTCTACTTTCGCCAAAAGGATTTGGTGTAGAGGGGGAGAAATGTTTGAGCTCTATGGAGAAACGATGTAAACCTTACTTTTCCTTCGGAATGGGCCTTAAATTAGGGGTGTTAATGTTTTTAATCTGATTTGACTCCTCCTATCGTCTCTCCCAGAAACCACTTCTGTGCAGCGCGGGGCAAGAAAAGACCAACGTTTTACACTTTGACCTTCACTGTGACCTTCAGACACGCTGATGACGTCTGCTACCTGGCCTACCACTATCCTTACACATACTCTGCATTACAGGTACCTGTCTGTCAGTCTGTCTTCAATTATTATCACTGTCTTCAATTCTTATGAAAGTAGAGCAGTGGTTCTCAACCTGTGGGTCGGGACCCACAGTGGGGTCCCCAAATAATTTTGGGGGGTCCCCAGATGATTAACTTAATGTGAAACATTTTTTTCTCTCTCAACAGTGAAACAAACCAGCATAAAGTTTAAGTATAGAGGGTATCTGCACATTTCTAAAGTGACAATTTAAGGACTTTTTAATACCTCTAAAATGACAAACTAAACATTGGCCAAATTGTCAAAATTTTAGAGGCAGAAATTGTGAAAATAGCAGATCTACATGCTCTGTGAGCATGTAGATCTGCTATTTTCACAATAGAACCGTATTAGACAAAATGTAATGCCTCAACTCTTAGTTCTCTTCAGGGTGTGTCTTTGGGGGTCGTGGCCTGAAAAGGTTGAGAACCACTGAAGTAGAGGATCACAGGTAAAGAAAAAGAGGTATCACTTGCTCAGATTGACCCAACAGATATACTGTAGCACTACAGGCTGTCTGTCCGACTTAATAGCCAATTACAATGCTACACTCCCTCCAGCCTATGGGATGTGGCGGTACTGGTCAATGGCAGACATACACAGATTAGATGAACACAGAACATATACATTCATCAATGTGACGATACCCCAACAGAGGTGGAAAAAGTACTCTTATTCTTTACTGAAGTAAAAAGTGTCTTACATGCAATGTAGAAATACTGTTACAAGTAAAAGTCCAGCATTCAAAATGTACCTGAGTAAAAGTACAAAAGTATTGGTATCAAAATGTACTTAACTCTTACTGTGCCAATCCTGAACTAGTTCGGCTTTATTTGGACCTTATCAGGGTGCCGATCCCGAACTAGTTCGGCTTTTAACATTTTTTTTCATCTGTTTACACGGCCCGCGAGAGCGTCGCGCCGCCGATATTTACCATCCACTCCAATGCAATCCAGGATCTTTAGAGCTCATTTTCTCTGTTCCATGCATATCCATGAGGTGTGCAAGGTTTAATCATGGCTAAATCGCCGAAAATAGGGCTTCTAAAATGCTTGGTAGCCAATAGCTAACTTCAAGCTAACTTCATCCTGTCCCTGTTGATGACACAAAGGAAAGTGTTCAGGCGCGTCATGGCTGTGCACGGCTTGTGCATATACAACGCTTGTCTATGAGAGATTCTATGGCCATTGGGCGCCCTCTAGTGGTGAAAAGGTGGCACTGAATGTGTTTAAGTACAACAGGTAAAAGTACTCATTATGCAGAATATCCCATTTCAGGTTTTCAAATGTACTCAAATCTGCATTGTGAGCTTGTAGATAGGAAAGGTATTTAGAGCTGAAGTGGTTAATTTATGTTTTGTAATAATAATCAAAATCTACAAAGTAACTAGTAGGTAAAGTTTTAAAATAAAAGTATTGGAGTAAAAGTACAATGTTTGGATCTGAGATGTAGTGGAGTAGAAGTAAAAGTATTGCAAACTGGAATTACTCAAGTAAAGTACAAATACCTCAAAATTGTACATAAGTACAGTAATTAAGTAAATGTACTTAATTACTTTCCACCACTGTACCCCAACAGCCCCAAATCACAAGAGTCATACTTTCTAAAAACACTCCGTCTGAGTTGTGGTAATCACATGAATAGACCATTTTCACCTGGCGGCCATGTTTGAAATTTGCATTGAAAACTGTAGGGTGGCAACTAGGCTGGCATTTCATTGACTTAATGGCAAGATGGACGCCGTCTGAATATGGTCTATAGCATCCCTATTCTGGGTCGAACATTCCGCGAGAATAGAAGAGCTACAATATGAGCTCACAATGTGTCACAATGTGGCTATTTTCAGCAAAGATTTGGTGTTGGAAAAAAGGACTGAGGTCTCATTCTTGAAACTTTGCTGGCATGGTTCTGTGTTACTCTTCAGTTTCATTTACACACACACACACACACACACACACACACACACACACACACACACACACACACACACACACACACACACACAATGGTGACGACAACATTGTGAAGGGATAGAACGTGCTCTGCGTAAAATACTGCCCTGCGTAAAATAATGCCATGGAAAGAAAGAAAGAATACTTTTCTTTATTAAATTACTTATTTCTACAATAAGCATTTCTTGAACTAAAGTTCACATTTTGTCAGGTCCGGGGCACAAAACTCAATTTTGCTGTGTTATTTTAGAGCTATACTTTTGCTTTTGCTTGCACACAGAAATTGGAGTTTAGAAACAACGTGAGTTACCGAAATATAGGGAGGGGAAAAATGATAGTTGTATATTGTCGTTGTCGGGTGAAAACCTTGTATGTCCAAAACCGTTCGTTTTGCATTTATCACTTTAAAAATGATTTAAACTAGTGAAAACAGCCGATCTACAAGCACACAACGCCTCGCACCGCGAGGTGTTGTGTGCTTGTTGTGTGCTTGTAGATGTAGCTTGTAGATCAGCTACTTTTGTGTGACGGCCTTGTATGATGAAGCAGGGCTTTACTTTGCCAAAGAACGTACACATTTGAAACTTGGAGATACGAGGTTTCCACCCGACCACGACGATATCCTGCAGCCTGGGAATTAAGGGTACATAAGCTTGCTGCAACGGAGGCCACTGAGCACTTATTGAGCTGCTATTGGATGCAAATGTAATAGTTGTGGCTACAATGGGACAAGGCAGCGGACATTAATGTGACTCCCCAGGGCTCTCAAATATATAAAACAGTGCAGTGTAATGTTTATGTATGCAGGGAAATGTAATCATGTGGATCTGGGGGGATCCACATGGGAACGCCGTGGATCTCTGGGTTCATGTGGTCTTTGTTTGTTGATAAGCTTTGTCTGCCAAGCTGGACTGTACATACTGTACAAACAACAGTACACACAGTAGGCTGCACCCCCTTCGTCATGCATGGACAAACACACACACACACACACACACACACACACACACACACACACACACACACACAGCCATGGGGCGGCAGTGGATCAGGGGCTGAGTGGACGCTTGGCAACCGGAAGCAAGTTGCCGAAACCCCCTAATTGCTCCTGATGAGCAGGATTGATTGATTGATTGAAGAATTTATTAGAAGTTTGCAATAGAAAAAAGTACAGTTTCATGACAGTACAAATCACATGTACAAGGTCAATTAAAAGGAGATCCTAGAAAGCCGAGACTTATTTCCACAGGAACCACACTTTAAATATCTCATATAACATTGAAAGACAGCCGGATAGAACATTATTACTTTATCTAGGATAATATCAATTTCAGAGGGTGGGGGCAGCATGGGGGCTTAAGTCTATTTACAAGTCACGGGTAGCAGCCGCCTGAAGGTGATTTTTCATACCGATTTTGGAAGGTTGGTGCCTTGCGTGGTTTCCTCCGCCATCTGCGCATGAATGTGTGTTTGAATGGGTGAATGTAATGCACCATCTCTGTAAAGTGCCTTGGATAAAGGTGCTATATAAATACAACATTTACCATTTACCACTACAGCATATCACATACTCTGATACTGAATAAGTAGTAGAATTGTGTGGTTCCCTGCTGTAGTTAAATTGATCTCTCTCTCCCCTCCAGTCTCATCTAATGGTGCTCCAGCGTTCCGTGGACCCCTCCAAGGTGTTCTTCAGAAGGCAGGTCCTGTGTCAGACCCTGTCTGGGAACCCCTGTCCTCTGCTCACCATCACTGCCTGTCCTGCCACCAGGGGCATGAGAGACCTGCACCAATTCCGTAAGTCTGCCTTACTGTATGTGTGTTCCTGGTCCTTACAAGATTTTTATTTTATTTTAGTTTTATAGTAAAATGTATTTTCTTCCCAGGCACGTGCACACATAGACATCAAAGGGGGCTTCCTGCCCTTTTATCAGTCTGTAAAAAGTGCCCTCTCCAGTCCATGAATGCAGTGTTTAGTGTTTACTATTGTGAAAGAAATGCAAATGCCCTCTTTCCATGCCATACCTGAAGGCAGCGTTGCAAGAATATTGCCTTTTCCAAACTCTCCCGAACTTGAATGCAGCATCGTATGTTAAAAGAACTTTCTGTGTGGAATTTTTTGTAGCTATTTTCGATATTTTCACCAAAAGGCCCTTTTAGAAATGTCAGCCCCTGCCTCTCTAACATTCTCTGCAGGTCCCTGTTTCTTCCCCTATGAAATACTTTGTTGTGCTGCAACGCATTGTGGTCTTGTTGTTCAGCTATTGTTTCAGTGCCGTCCTAAAATGTTGTCCTCAAGTATAGTAATACAAACCGTGTGTGTGTGTGTGTGTGTGTGTGCATGTGCGCACGTGCGTGTGCACAAATGTGGAGTCCATGTGAGCTGTCCACTGTTTATACGTGCTTACGTGTTTGTGTTTGTGTGCCGGATTGGTATTTAATTCAGTTATAGACTGTTATGGACGTCTTAAATCAGTTAGGCATGCAGGGAGGAGACGCTCCCATGAGATATGTTTGTGAAGCATCGCCAGCAATAAAGATGAAAGTGGAAGAGAGAGAGATCCTCTTTATTGAACTTAGGCTTAGAGCTACATTTGTAATGTACATATGTATGTATGACTCAGATCATTAACTTATGTACCAGGCTATGCTCTAACGTGTCTCGACTAGTAACGTCACATATTCATCATCATCATATTTACACTAACGCCAGTGAGCTCTGCTCTAAGGCCATACTTTATATCCATCCCTGTTGCTTTTAGAGACCACATTATACAGTGGCAGTATAGCTACTGTACGGCCGTGTTCCCTAAAAATGCACCTAGAAAAGTTGATTCTTTATTAGTCATAGTTTTTGTTTGTGTGATGACTGAGAACAGATGGACGCATGGACATATGGATGGACGGACGGATGGATGGACCGTCCTCCGTATATTACGGAGGAGACAATCAGTTAATGGGAAATAGTCTGTAAGCCTCCCTGCCAGAGACATATATCTCATACCTTGTTTGTTTTTTGGTACTTAATTGAAACCCAGTGATCCTTGGCAATCAGAAATATGAAGGAATAATTTGTCTAGGAGAAAACCATATGAGATTCACTACGCCGTATCAGCATTAACATAATTAGAGTGTCAGTCTCCTGTGGTGAGTGCCTTGCTTTGCCAACAAACTCCTTTTTAGGGAACTTCTAAATGAAATAAATGGTTTCATTGATAAATACCAAAGTCATACTTTTTCAATTAAACAAAAGTAATTTTTGGTTTAATCTTGACTTTTCCCCCTTTCCAAAAAGCTTATCTAAATACTAGGGCTGGGATGCGATTAAAAATGTTAAACTAATTAATTACAGGCTCTGTGATTAATTCATCGCAGTTAATCACATTTTAATCGCACATCGATATTTGACCTGAGAAGCATTTTTTTTTCAAGTAAAACACATTTTGTTGTACGAGTGAATCAACAAGTGAGTTTTTTAAATCTAAATTTCGCATCCACTGGGCCAAGCAAAGCACTCTGATCGGCTACTTCTCCCTTTGCGTTTGTTGTCTCTTCTTGGTTGGTGCATTGCTATGATCGGTGTGCCCGAAACTGAAGGTTCTGTGGTGCAAAAACTAAGTGCGATTAAAATGTGTTAATTTTCTTTAATCGCGTTAATTTTCTGTAATTAATTAATCTCAATTAATCAGTTAAAGTCCCAGCCTTAATATATACATATATTTTAAAGTTAATAAATACAGTTTCCATTAATCTTTGTTGTTACTCTCCAAAATATCCTTGGTGAGGGGACCCCGCAGCATTCGTTTTGGAGCGGTACTTCCATGGTTTTGTTTAGAATTTTGGGTTTTGAATTCTGATCATACTGTAGATAGATGCTGAAAAGATAGAGCTACCAGAGGTACTGGCAAAGAGACTGCTGAAATAAATGTTACACTGTATGAATTTAAAAGTTTATAAAACTTCTGTAGTACCTCTGTACTTAAATTAGGAACAATGCTTTTGTACCCGATGCAACATTTCTTGTCTTCAATCAGTGAAAAGACCATAAAGACTATAAAACCAACACTGTACTTACTTTTCTTTTTCTATAATTTTCATCCCACGATTTTGTAACCCATTTTCACCCAGTGCCAACTGCCTATGTAATCCTGGGCTCTGCTCTCTCTCTGCCGTGCCTGGGGAGACAACGGACTGACCTCATGCTTCCTTCTAGTCCAAGTTGCTTCTTTTCACCAGACAGTGGGGATTTCCCCGGTTTAGACGTAGCGCGTGGAAGGAACACGTTATTCCAAACAAGTTCCTTTCCCCTCTGTCCCACACTGTACTTACTTAAGTGTATAATTGGAGCCATCATCAAATGCCGGGTCTCTGCTCTGTTATGTAAAGTGTCTTGAGACAAAGCGTGTTGTGATTTGGCACCATCATAAAATTGAAATAAACTGAATTGAAATCAAACCGTCCGGCAGTAACACATTTTGATGGTAGCACTTGGCAACTCATAGAGGAGCAAATGTGTGCAAGTGTGAAGCAGGCTGTTGCAGAATGAATGGCAAGTACAGACTAATCTTGCGTTCCGTTGGGTACATGAATTTTCCAAAATTAACTGGCATCTCTGTTCAAACCAAACATGTTGAATGTGGCTGGTGCACTTACTGTAGCAGCCAAACAGCTTGATATTGTTATGGAAATGAGCATTGGTTTTGGTGCAACAGCCTCATAAAGTAGATTTGTTAAAATGGCAAAAGGCATCATTTTCATAATTCATAATGTGACTTGTATTTCTGAGGCTGGCAGCCTGGTGCAGTGTCTACACCAGTCGTTTTCAACCACGTTTTAGTTCCCAAGGCCCACCAATGGGTAATTCAAAATTCAAGGCATGCCGGTATTAATAGCAAAAATTATTTTCTTTTCTGCGTTTATTGATAGCATTTAGTAAGGAATGACAGTTAACAGGGAGAGTGCCATTACTTTCCCCCAGAATGCAGATGCTGGGGTTTGAGTGGTGAAGGCGGTTGCTATGATATTTTCAACAGTGATCAGGAATCTCAGACTTCTCTCCCTTTACAGTCCAACGTTGGTGTTCGTCTCAATCGCAAAAAAAATCCCCGCCGCAGGCAATTATGGCCGCCATCCACAAGCCCAGACATGTTGCCAGTGTGGATTGTATCGTCTGTGGAGGACGTGGACTCTGTGTCACCCTCTACTGCAGCGCTAATGTCCCCAAAGGGACAGAATTACCCCCGAAACCCTCCTAGTCAGAGCTGCTCAGCAAGCTGCCAAGTGAGACCATGATAGTACCACATATTATCAGTCCCAGACGAGTGTGTGTGTGTGTGTGTGTGTGCGTACTTGTGTAGTAGGTTACAGTAGAATTTGAGAAATAGAAATTGTGTTTATTTTTATTTAATTTAAATGTAAGGCTTACATTTAGGAACGCTTTTGGGTTAGGATAAAAAATATATGTATACTAAAAATGTCATCCTACTGCCAGGTTCCTTAAAAATGCACCTAGACATGTTGATTCTTTATTAGAAGTAAAGTAGCCCTAATAGTTTTTGTTTGTGTGATGATGAACTGAGAACAGATGGACGGACGGACGGACGGACGGACGGACGGACAGATGGATTGACGATGTCCTAAAATGTCCTCACAAGTATATTAATTCTGTGTGTGTGTGTGTGTGTGTGTGTATGTGTGCGTGTGTGTGCAGTTCCTGCAAGAAGAGAAGGGATTAGCAGATAAACCACACGTGCACACATACCCGCACAGACAAACAACTTGAATCCAAGTGCAACAGAGGCCTCGAGCAGTCACAACTAATCAGTTCCAGTTTCCTTCCTCTGTATGCAAATTACTATGCTAATCAGGTCTAATTACAACCAGCCATGTGACATGTCACTGGGTTAGAACACGAGCGAGGCTTTACCCGCCAGAGCGTTGTGGTCACGTGGAAACCTCGTAACTTCAGCTTTAATCATCAAACCACTTGAAGTAGGCAATCCTACATTGTAAAATCACAACGGTGGAAGAAGTATGTAGACTATGTCACTTTTTTTAATGTAATTTTGTCATTTTGACCCAATCTGTATGGTCAAAGGTCATGTCTCACCTATACACAGGTCTGACACGAATTTTGACTTGATGGTCAATATTAAATTTGTCCCAAGAGCATCATGTGTTTTTACATGGCTGACTTGTTGCAAACAGATTACAATTGAACCAAGCACCCCGGACTGATTGATTTGATTCAGGTGTGTTGTCTCCGTCTGTCTATTATTGATAGCAGTCAGGTCATTATTGAAAAATGACAGTTTTGATGAAATCGTTAAAGGTAGGGTAAGTGATATGTTTTGGTTGAAACAAAACTTTCAAACAGTAGTTTAAAGGTTAAACGTTCCCCGCCGCGGCACGGAGTGCAGTGCCGCGCCTCGACCTGACCCGGCGCGCGGTTTTCCCTAACCGGCGCGAAACGTTCGGAATCTCCTTATGCGGGGTTGATTGTTGACATCAGGCTGTTTCTGAGGAAATCGGCGAAAGCTCTGACTCATTGTGACATCACTTCATAAAAGGCTCTGACATCACGTACGCCACATGAGTCAACAAAAAATCTCTGTGAGTGTGTATGTATGTAGGTAATCCGCGTATCTCGAGAACCGTTCGTCCCACGGGCACGCGCGTTCTCCATATATGGGCATAAAATGAATGCCCCCATATGAGAACCGTTCGTCCCACGGGCACGCGCGTTCTCCATATATGGGCATAAAATGAATGCCCCCATATATGGGCATAAAATGGATAAAGGGACACAGACAGACAGATTCAGAGATCTCCATATATGGGCGTGAAATGGACGCAAATAGACAGATATCTCCATATATGGGCATATATGGGCATAAAATGGACCCAGAACTATATGGACGCAAATGGCATATATGGGCATAAAATTTACGCAGAATCACAAAGATCTCCATATACGGGCATAAAGGGACACAGACAGACACACAGACAGACGGATACAGAGATCTCCATAAATGGGCATAAAATGGACGCAAATGGCATATATGGGCATAAAATTTACGCAGAATCACAAAGATCTCCATATACGGGCATAAAGGGACACAGACAGACAGATTCAGAGATCTCCATATATGGGCGTGAAATGGACGCAAATAGACAGATATCTCCATATATGGGCATATATGGGCATAAAATGGACCCAGAACTATATCTGCAGTGATCTCCATATATGGACATAAAATGGACGCTGACAGACAGACAGACAGATAACAGATATCTCCATATATGGGCATAAATGGACACAGGCAAACAGATGGTCAAAACGGGTCCTATGACAACAGGTATAATGGGGTTTGCATTAAAGGGCGGGGCATTCATTCCCTATTTACATTGTTCCGAGTTGGCCAGGTCGCCGACTAGACGCGCTTCTAGTAAATAGAAAATGCAGCAGGGCCGTCGATAGGGGGGGGGGGGGGGGGTAAAGGGTACTGTTTTCCCTCCTCCTGGAAAGGGGAGGCCCTGCCATGGGGGGGCCCCGTTGAACGTGACTCGGGAGCAGTCTAGTTTGTGTAGCCAATCAGGAGAGAGTACCAATTTATCAGCGTCAATTTTATAGTGTTCCAGTTCCAATTCTGTCTGCTCATTTCGTTGTTTCATCATGACTTCCAATGTCACTTATTTAAGCTGTATCGGGTGTTAGTTCTCTCTCCTGACTGAATAAAATAGGTATTTAATCAAGAGCTGGGGGGACAGGGAGACCCCTGTTACACTGATAGATACATTCTTTGTAAATAACAACACCTTCTTATTCCCTTATGAGATACAATAATCGATCACAAAGAAAATAAGACAGGAGAATGAATCAGAGTGAGAATGGAATTTTACTATGGAGAGATAGTATTCAAGACAAAGGTTAACAGTACAGAAATAATGGTTCACAGGTTTGTGCTTTCTCTGACAAATGATGTTTTGACAGGAGTATAAGTATGTTCATTTGGTCAGTCAATGGATGACATTTAAACAGTTCCACGAATGACAAGACAAAGAGTTCAACTAGGTTCCAGGGGGAAGAGATGTCCTTGCTGGTGTCGGCGACTCGGCATGACACCAGATGTCCAAGGCTGAGCCTTATAAACCAAAACAATTCTCATCTAGACAGTAGATAAGGCCTGTTCCACCAGACAGAGACCTGGCCTTGAGAATGCTGTACATGACATTATAGCATGGCACAGTCAGATGGTCAGTTAGTCATCAATATGAATTGATAAAAAGATGATATAAACCATAACAAAATACCTATCAAACACTATACCAATGTGTACTATCAGAATATAAAGCAATTTAACACTTGATATTGTGATATAATCAAACACAAACATCAAGCATATCAGACAGGTTACATTTCCCAAAAGCAAAGCATGTATTCAATTCACTCTGACCGGAAGAAGGGAAAATAGCACTTTATTCTGAGAGTAATCCTTGCTATAGTGCAGGGGTCTTTAACGTTTTCAGGCCAAGGACCCCTTAGTTGAGAAAGAGATGAAGCAGGGACCCCCACAACCTTGTCATAGATTCCATATCGTCATATATATATGTCATTGTTTGACAGCACAGTCATCAGTGTATTTTGGATTCATGTCAATTTGTGTTCTCAGATATTTAACCACTTGAACTGTCAATACTTCTCCCCTCTACACCGAACCTCTTTGCCGAAAATAGCCGATCTACAAGCTCACAATGCCTCGGCGTTGTGAGCTTGTCGATCTGCTATTTTCGGCTAAAGTTCTCAGAATCTGGTTAAGAATCTGTCTAAAAAGGATTTTTCCCCCTTTCTATCACACAAAGATTTGGAGGACCCCCTGTAGTAACTCTGAGGACGCCCTACTATGGGGTCCCGGACCCCCTGTTGAAGACCCCTGCTATAGTGTGTTTGTTCTGTAACGGGGGTTCCCTGTCTCTGCAGCTCTTTAGTAAACATGTCGGAACACCAATTTAATCCAATCAGAGAACACATAGAGGATAAACAAGTGAAATTGGGAGTAATGACATGCACACGAACAAATGAGCAGACAAAATTGGAACTGGAACTCTATCACATTTAAGCTGAAAAAGGGGTAGCTCCCCTGATTGGATGAAATTGGCAGCACACCCTAAAATGTATTTTCTGTTTATTAACACAATTACTGCCTTTTAATCTGAATTTTGCTTGGTGCCGCGCCGTTTCCTCCGTAGGCCGCCGCTATTATTTTGAAGGGTCGGAAGGGGGTTGTTTTTGTGTTTTTGGATTATCACTTGACGGCAACGATTACGTCATCTAGTCACATGACAGTGTGGGTCCAGAAGAGAAACATGGCTGCGCCCAGCCGAGTGAATTTTGTACAGGAATCAGCCCACTCTTTGGCTCAAAATGTCTATTTTTGAATAAATGAAGTCTCTTTATGGGCCTCTCAATGGATTTACTATGGCGGACCTTCACTTCGCGTGCACGCACAACGTGCGTTGTAAACAAATCGCGGACATTACCGATGTGGGCGGGAGCGGAGCGGTGTACTGTAAGTAATACTTTTACAGTAAATACAGTAAGATTGACAGTCCTCACCGTCAACGGCACCATGGTTTTAACCCTTTCAATGACGGTGAGGATTGTCAACGGCAGCAGAACAGTTAAAGAGCTGGAGAGACAATGAGACCCCTGTTATTGAACAAACACTATAGCAAGGATTACTATTATCAGAATAAATAGCCTTTGACCTTTTTTTATGAAAAAACTTTGTTTCAACCAAAACAAAAAAGAAAAGAAAATGACATACTACACCTTTAGCCGACTCCAGCAACACATTCCTTTCAATCCCGTTCATATTTAAAACAATGATAATAATACATCAATGCATGGGCCTCATTTGTCGTACATGGAGTTGGGTCCTTTAATTTTTCCTCTACAAGATGCAAGGTTTTCTCTCCAGCAACGCTGACAGATTACTTAAAGCTTCCTGGATTCCCCTTTGCTCCTATCGTCTCTAATTAAAAAAGCTTCCCATGCAATCACAGCTCGCTCTCTGAACGCTGTTAATTATCAAACATAATCTCATTTAACAGGACAGGCATGGCTTGCAGATAGCTTCTACCGAACTGGGACTCTCTCTCTCTCCCATGTTCTCTTGCTGTCATGCTCTCTCTCTCTCTCTCTCTCTCTCTCTCTCTCTCTCTCTCTCGGACATTTGATTAAAATGACTGCAATGTCAGTTGAGATGCTGGGACAAATGGCGAACATTAGATCATCCAGACTACTGTCTAGAGTGGTGGAGGAGGTTTGTGCCTCCATACCAGCACCGCTGAGGAGGTTTGTGCAGGACTGTACAAACTACGATCAGTGGGTCGAAGGAACTGAATACCGTTTCCCATCCCTGGTTGCTGCTGCTGCTGTGGGCAAGAAGGGGTGGATGTTTTCCTCTCTTTCACAATACCGCAGCTGGGAGAAGTCAGAGACTTGGGGAAGAAGGCGGCATATTACACCTGTGTCAAGGTATCGCACCTACGCTCCTTGGCAGCAATGGGACTGAGTTGGACTGAGTTGTTTGGCCAAGATCATGACCTGAAGGGCCGCTGGCGGTCCCTGTACAAGCCGCCCATTGAAAAAAGGGCTGGCGACCTCCAATGGAGGATTCACCCTTTGTCAGCCTTCTGATTGGTCCCTGACTGACCAACCAGCAGGCTCTTTATGCTGTGTCCCACCCTGGTTCCGCCTTTTTTATTTTGAATTAGCTAAAACATAATTTTTGGAGGAATAAAAACATTAAAAAACATGCCCTATCACTATACTGCCACTAGTGGCGTTTCCATAAAGCCACTTTTTGCGCATTAACGGCTTATTCGCTAAATGTTTTTATGGAAACACTTCAAAATGCAAATAAACTTTCATTATCCGCAAAAAAGGTTATCCGCTTGGAGGAGGAGGATTTTGAGCCTTTATCGAATAAACTAAATGCGCAAAAGTGAATGGAAACGGGTCAGACAATAAATGCGAATAGATTATGACGTTCTAGGTCCATTTCCCCTGCCGCGTTAGCCCACAAAACAAACCGGTTGTTTGTTACACACGGAGTGACACGGACCGTGTCTAAATTCCTCCCGTTTTCACCTCCCGGAGTCAAGCCATCGGTGGCGAACCCTTCCTCATCACACAATGTTGCGTGCCTGAAGTGCCCAATCTACAAGCTCACAGCAGCGCCAGCTCGCATCCACGTCTCCGCGCCGCGTTGTGAGCTTGCAGATCGGCCACCTGACCTTCCAGAGGACGCTGAAACTGGATGAACACTGTGCAGTGACGCGACGGTTTTCCCGGTGAACCGGTAGCTTTATGTATTGAGAGGAACTCTTGCCAATTTCGTAAGAGACTCGTCGCCAATTGTAATATATTTAAAAGTTATTTGGGGCCATGATGATGACTGATAACCCCTTCTTCCCACTACTAGACAGCGACCGAGTCACAGCAGTCAGACGTGCAGACGGTGCAGTGCTCAGGTTCGGTCTGAAAAAAAAAATCAGCCCGATCAACTCTTGCGACCGTCGCTAATTCGAATGACACCCGCAAATGGAAACATGCTAAATTCGCTTTGTCTTAATGCGTATTTCTGATAATTCGCTTCCCTAATTCGAATAAGTTTATGGAAACATGGCTACTGAGAGGCTCCTGTTTACTGAAACCAAGATTAAAATGAGAATTGAATACAATGGTAGTGGATGGAGAGAAAGGACTTTTGTCCCACCAAGACACAGCAACCAATGGGTGCGAAGAGGGGCGGGACAACTGGCGGGACTTGACAAAGGATCCTAGTGTTGGGGAGGGATGTCTGTTTTGAATGACTGAAACATTGGGAAACATTGACCCACCTGATCACTCAGTGTCCTAGGCTGGGCGTGTTATTTCACTTATTGGAACAGTGGTTTCAAGGGGTAGGGGAAGCCTTCTCTCATGAACTGTTTTGGTCCAAAATATTCTCTCCGAAAAAAGCATACATACAATGATTAATTTTATTTCTGGGCAAAGATGGCTATTTGGTTGACTCGGAAAAACAACAGAGGCTCTGGGAAGTGGGAATTAACACAGACCCAGTGCAAGTACTGAAAGGACTGGTGGCAGCTCGCCTTAGGGTGGAGTTTGCCTACCATAAAACAGTGGACAATCTAGAGACTTTCATCTCTTTCTGGGCTCAGGAAGAGGTGCTATGCTCCGTGCAGGAGGGAGAACTATGCTATATAGAACTATACTTTCTTTTTGAAAAAAATTAGTAGTGCTTAAAGGTGTATGTAACTGATGTAATATTTTGTAGTGCAGTGTTTTAATAAAGGTGCTTTTAAAGGTATCTCTCTCTCTCTCTCTCTCTCTCTCTCTCTCTCTCTCTCTCTCTCTGTGTGTCAGCTTTCTATCTAGCTTTTCGTTTTCCTCTTAAGGACTTTATCGCAGTCTCGTCATTCAATCTCGTTCCGTGTCTGTCTACATTATGATTTCCCCCTTTTATGTTCTCTCTTGTCTTTCTCATGGTCATCTTGTCATGGTGTTTCTCTCATGGTTTTGTACTGTTACTCGTTCTCTCTCTCTCGTTCTCTCGTTCTCTCTCTCTCTCTCTCTCTCTCTGCTACCCTTGTTGCTCTATATGTCCCTCTGTCAGTCATGGTCTTTATCTTCATTTATTTCCCTGTCCTTCATCGCCCTTCGTTCCTTTTATTCTGTCTTTACCGCTGGCCTTTTCCCTCCGATCTGGTACCAAAACAAATTTATATCCATTACTGACACCTTGATTAATTGAACGTCACGGTACAATGCAGTGTTTATCACCTGTATCACTCAGTCACGCGCATTAGAATGTGAGCGTGTTGTTTGTTATACGTGACTTGACCCTTTCCTGCAGAGCCATGGTTCTAAGAACCTTCTCTGCACTGCTGGGTGGAATGTCCAACTCTGTCACTTGTCAAGAAATGTTAAAAAGAACATCGCAAGGTCATTTTATTTGTATTGCACATTTCAAACAACAATGGAATTCAATGTGCTTTGCACAGAACAAGCTAAGGAAACAATTATTTAATGACATATAGGATGCATAAAACAAAATAATAAGTAAACATTAACAGATATACAATTATATTGCAGAAGAGAAAGGAAAAAAAAGGAAAGTAACTCTGTCAAAGATCTTCTATTTTGTGTCACTTTTGCATGTTTATTAAAGCTTGCTATTGTTCTTAGAGCTACAGATTTGTTTCTGTGCAATGTTAACATGGAAACATTACGCCTGAATGTATATGTATATATTCCCAGACATGTTTAGATTATTGAACACTCTGCCAGCTTTATGGAAAGGCCCAGTGATTATTTAAGTACAAATGGAAGCAAAATAGGTCCCATTTGTTTCCAACCGTACACTCTTTGGACTAAATGAACAATAAGGACTGTACTGTGTATACTTGGGGAGACACTGTGTACTCCACTAACGTAAGTAGAACATTCACAAATAGATAGCATGTTTTCACAGGGCAATCATGTATTATTGACATGATTGAAAAAGCAGATAATGCCCCCTGATGTAGCATAATGATCTCAGTCACACCAGAAGTGTTGTGTGCTTTGTTGATGTTCCTATTATATAGACATTGTTGTTGACTCTTGGAGACAGCAACAATGAAAATCACAAG
This sequence comes from Nannobrachium achirus, assembly GCF_963921795.1. Taxonomy (NCBI): domain Eukaryota; kingdom Metazoa; phylum Chordata; class Actinopteri; order Myctophiformes; family Myctophidae; genus Nannobrachium; species Nannobrachium achirus. The sequence goes on from NC_137820.1 coordinate 47,034,442, forward strand.
ATTGCATTGATCATCACAGCAAATAAATGATATAATAACAGGACAGGTTTTAGGCTGCTTTCTGAAAGAAAATAATGGTGGGCAGTGTGGATAGTAGCCTGAAGGTTGCCGGTTCCAGTCCCTGGCCAGCTAACAACAATGTGGCAACATCACAGCAGCTGGAGGGTTGTCAGAGAGAAGATCAGATGCTAGCTCCAGCCTGAGGGCACAATGGCAGACACACAGCATATATGTGTGTGTGTGTGTGTGTGTGTGTGTGTGTGTGTGTGTGTGTGTGTGTGTGTGTGTGTGTGTGTGTGTGTGTGTGTGTGTGTGTGTGTGTGTGTGTGTGTGTGTGTGTGTGTGTGTGTGTGTGTGTGTGTGTGTGCAGACCTTAGAGATGCACTCATTGTCATCCTGTTTAAAAAGGGGGACAAGGCAGATTGTGGAAACTACAGGGGCATCTCACTCCTGTCCACAACTGGGAAGATCTTTGCCCGCATTCTGTTCAAGAGGTTTCATCCAACATCTGAAGAAATCCTCCCTGAATCCCAAAGTGGTTTCCGCCCTGCCCGTGGTACAACTGACATGATCTTCACAGCTCGACAGTTACAAGAAAAATGCAAGCAGCAAAAACAACCACTATACATGGCATTCATTGACTTAACAAAGGCTTTTGACTCTGTGAACCGCGAGGCCCTCTGGAAAATCCTGTCAAAATGTGGATGTCCAAAAAAGTACATCAGGATCCTCCGGCTCCTACATGACAACATGTCAGCAACAGTCCTCTGCAGTGGCAGTGAGACTGAGCCTTTCAAGGTGGAAACTGGTGTCAAACAAGGATGCATTATTGCCCCCAACCTGTTTGCAGTCTTCATTGCAGCCATTCTCCACCTTGTTGGTCACAGCCTACCTCCGGGAGTCCAGATCATCTACAGAACAGATGGCAGGCTGTTTAACCTCAATCGTTTCAAAGCCAAATCCAAGATCTCTCGCACATCCATCGTGGAACTGCAATATGCAGATGACAATGCCATTGTAGCCCACACAGAGACAGATCTTCAGAGCATACTTGATGCTTTTTCCAGAGCATACAAAACACAAAACACCAGCTCATGTTGTGCGAATGCCTGACACACGCCTTCCTAAACAGCTCCTCTACTCTGAGCTAGCAACTGGTCAGAGAGCTCCTGGAGGTCAGAAAAAGCGTTTTAAGGACAATGTCAGGATAAAACTCAAACAATTCCGCATAAACAGCACAAGCTGGGAAGCCCTTGCTCAGGACAGAGCCGCATGGAGGAAAAGTCTGTACGATGGTGCTACATTCCAGGAGCACAATCTCCGCCGGGCTGCCACAGTCAAGCGACAGCAGAGAAAGGAGAGGGTAGCCGCCACCAAAGAGGCTGTTCCACATCCCACCCCCAGCACCTCACACCAATGTCCACACTGCACCAAAGTGTGTGGTTCCAGAATTGGACTATTCAGCCATCTGAGGACCCACAAGAAGGACCCCCCAGGAGGACCATCCTACTCGACTTCGAGTGATCGCCGATGATGATGGTGTGTGTGTGTGTGTGTGCGTGCGTGCGTGCGTGCGTGCGTGGTATGGGTTCATTACAAGAGATCACAATCAGAATCAACTGTATGTCACATCACAGGCTTACAGGTGTAAACTAGAAAGATGCAATTCTGGGAAATTGCGAGTGTGGTTTCCTATTTATGGTCTGGATAGCCAGAATGTCATGTGAAGCGCTTGACCAATCCTCTATAAAGGCAATCTGGCTAGCCATCGTCAAAGAAAAGGTTGATCCTTTTCACTTGTTGTAACTCGAGCTCAGTTAGGCTGTTCTTGAGAGACTACTATAAAGGTGACGTCACCGAGAATGCTGCTTCCTCATTGGCTAAAAGTATATCTAGAAAGAAAGAAATTAAGTAGCACTAGTTGCGACCGTAAGGTCGCAGTTACTATCAAAACCTCCACCGGCTGTCAGTCAGTCAGTCAGTCAGTCAGTCTGTCACGTCACGTCATGTCACGTCACACTTTTGCCCTACCCATATCTCCGCCACCGTTGTCCCTATCCATGCCAAACTTTGATGTGACGTGACTGACAGACAGCCGGTGGAGGTTTTGATACTAGTTGAAAATACTACTATATACTATTGTAGTTAAAAATCCAATCATATAGAATATAATGATATATGCATAAAACATGTGTAGTAGTATGTACAGTAAATGATGTTTAGAACATTAGCATCAGGTGTGTACATGTTCTTTTAGAATATTAGTATCATATGCTATACGGTATCATGCACACGGTGCAGTTCACAAGGCCGGTTCATGCCGCAAAGAAAGGTAAAACTGTACTGTAGTTTCTTTACATTTGCATAAGGAAGTATGGATGTAATCTACCTGGGGGAAGGTAGGTAATCCAGCATTTAAGCCTGGAGTCTAGACTGACATAAGGATAGTATTCCAGTGTGGCAGGCCAGCCCACCGACAGGTGTGTGTGCAAGCCTTGTTCAACTGTCTGGTGGTAGCCGGAAAACCTTTCAGAAATCAAATATGGTTGTTGTCTCACCATAGTCTCTCCCCCCCTCCCTTCCTCCTTTTCTCTCAGCTTGTCCTACCCTGACAGAGAGAGGTTAAGGGCCTCGCAGAAATGGAAGTGACTCACATGGCTGACGTACATTACAACACCTCTATAGCGGCTGAATATATAATGTGGCAGTGGAGCTTGGCTCTCAGGGCCTATAGAATGCACGATGATCCTCGTGTCTCATTTGATGATACGCACAGTACAGAGGCGTCAATTGGGTATGGCAGCTGCCATACCTTGGCTACAGGGAAAAAAATTAAATGTACTTCTTAAGATAAATTCCTCATGCCTGTTGCTAAGGTATGGCAACCTGACTGGTGTCAGTCATGTTGCCATACCTTAGCTTTTGCTGAACTGACGCCACTGGTACAGTAATTATTTTCATCTTTCTGGCAGTGCCACCGTCTCCACAGCAGTGGTGGAAAAAGTACTCACATATTTTACTCAAGTAAAAGTATCAATACTGCAATATAGAAATACTCTAATGCCTCATTCACATACAGAAAAGCCAAGCTAATGGTTTGCTTGGTAATTCAATGTATTCACTATGCAAACCAGCTTTTAAAATTTCCAAGCTGGAAAAAAAGCTTGGATTTTTTTAAAGCTGGTTTGCATTGAGAATACATTGAATTACCAAGCAAACCATTAGCTTGGCTTCTCTCAATGTGAATGCAGCATAAGGCTGCGGTCACACCAAAGCACCTATGAGAGTGGATAAAGAAAAAGTGTGGATTCCCCCACCAATGTATTTCAATGGGAATGGAGCGGTTTAATGCCAGTAGAGGATTTCTGCAAAAAAAAAAAAAAACATTCTCATTGAAATGCATTGGTGGAATGGGGAATCCAGTACTTTGGTGTGGATGCAGCCTTACAAGTAAAAGTCCGTAATTCAAAATGTACTTGAGTAAAAGTACAAAAGTGTAAATTAAAATGTACTTAAAGTTCTAAATTCTTTAAAATAGCAGAGCTACAAGCTCACAGCACATTACGATGCAATCGGTCACTTGTTGATCGGCTATATCCAAAATAGCTTAGGTATAAAGGGTTAAAGTGGTTAATATTATTTAACATTATAATTTATATCTGCAAAGTAACTAGTAATTAAAGTTTTCAAATAAATGTAGTGGAGTAAAAGTACAATATTTGGATCCGAGATGTAGTGGAGTAGAAGTAGAATTTGGAAATACTCAATTAAAGTACAAATACCTCACAATTTTACTGAACTACTTTACTTAAGTAAATGTACTTACTTACTTTACACCTCTGCTCCACAGTCTTTCTCCAACCGTCTTATATAAGACTACGTTATTCGCTTTGGATTAAAAGCGTCTGCTAAATGCCTAAACTGTAAACTGTTATTGAGAGCATCTGCTTTCTCTACCTTCCAACTGCAAGTAACTACCATATGCCGCTCACTGGTGGCTTGTATGAGCCCAGGAGAATGACAGGAATTGATTCACCACATTGCCACGGCGGTAGGGAAGGCCTTCGCGTCGTTCATAGTCAAGTCACGACTATTTTGTGCAAATGGATATCATATCAGTGTGACATCCAATACATTATCCGCAAGTAATGTCCCAAAACCTCCCTATCAACCAATAGTAATGAGCCTCAACACCTCCATAAACCAATAGCTAATAATGGACCTCGACGACTTGGTAAGCCAATCGTAATGGACCTCGACGGGCCACGGGCCAGTAGTAATGGACCCTGACAGGTAATCATCTAATGGTAATGTAGGATGACCATGCTGTCTGACCAATGAGCTGTGGGAGACGGTGAAATGCACAGCATCACTTGCCTTAAGTAATGTCTGAGGAGGCATAAAAGGGATGGTTAAAAGGGCCGATCCAGCGATATTAAACCCTCCCCTTTTTTGTCTATAGACGTGCATCATGTATCACAGACCAACCCTGATTAGCTTGACCACTCGAACCCCATGCATTGTTGAGCGGAGTCCCTCAGGGCTCTATAATAGTGTATTTTTCTGCCTTCGCTTTACATTAAATATCTTTGCTGACAATAGCAGATCCCCTGGATAAAAGGCAGAACATATAGTGAAAATAGACAAACGTTGGCCAGGAATCTGGAGTCATTCGTCATACAGTACATGAAATGACTCACAGGCTGGTCAAATGAAAAATCAACAAGTAGGGTATTAAAAAAGGATCCAGATAAGAGGTTTCTGCCCAACAGCAACTGGAGAAATTGGTCATAGATGACTCACAGGCAGGTCAAATGGA